>NW_005871191.1:1271762-1289615 GCF_000147115.1 Myotis lucifugus | reverse complement strand
CCTAATGCCGTCCTGATAGTAAAGTTGCCCCAGCTGCCCCCTCCCCCCCACCGGCCTGGTCACACCCAACTGCCCCCTATGCCAGCCTGGTCACCCCACATAGCCTGCTGTTCAGTTGTTTGGTCATCCTTCACTAACCCCCCTGCCAGCCTTGTCACCCCAGGCAGCCTGCTGGTCATTACTGTTACTGTGACGGTGTCCTGGACAATTTGCATATCATCTATTATTAGTATAGATATGTTTGGAGGTGGGTAAAAATAATAGTACAGGTTTTAGACATGTCAAAATTGAGATGTCTATTAGACATTTAATTTGCACAAACAGCTCTAGAGCCCTATCTTATATTCTTTTAGTTTTTCTTTTACTTTAAGCATTGATATAAGCTTCATGTAGGGTTACCCTGGTAGGCTCTTACCTCAGATACAATATGAAGTTTTACTTCTAGAGTTGTGTGATGCTGGGTATGTGAAGTCTACTGGGTCCCACCCAAGCATGAGGAACTTAAAATCAAGAGAGAGTTAATACCTCACATAGTAACACTTGACCAGTTATGGATGGGAATAAGTGGAAATGTGAACTCTTCAAAATTCAAATGGGTAGTTTTAAGGCACAATGATAAAATCCACAGAAAGTCATGGGAGATTTAAATCCCAGTTGACTTGAACTAAATCTATTTGGTGGCCAAAATAAATTTTAAATAATATATAGCTATTTATAATCCTTATTTTTACACTTAAAATATATTTGTTAATACTCTTCAGTTTTTATATTATGTTTAAAAAAGTTTTCTCAATGGAAAGAATATTGATAACATTATTCTTTGCATTAAACATTTAAATATTCTATGGTTATAATATTGCTATTTACTACTGTCACTATTATATGAATTCTAATTACACTGTAAGTTTTCTTCATTTATTTTATTAACCTATGTGAATCTTTGTATTTAAATTGGGTTTCTTGTAGAGTCATAGAATTGAATCTTGATTTTTTTTGTGTGTGTCCCTTATGATGATCTCAGACTTTAACTGGAGTTCTACATTTAATATGATATTAATAGGTTTGGGTTGAAATACAAATATTTTCAAATAGACCTTTAATTATAATTTAAACCATTAACTTTTACTGTTTTGCTAATACTAAATAGTTATCAAAACTTTTGATTCAGTAGGAAAAGAATAAAATATTTTGAAGTTATAATAAACAAAATAAATTTATATTTTTATTTTTTAAATAGTCCTTACAGTGTGTAGTTATTATTTGTATAAAAAGGAAATTACACACTACTCTAATAAGAATAGTTCTTTTATAGATCCACGCTAAAATTTTCCACCATCTACTTTCCTAAATGTTTCTTTGAGTAGCAGAATGCAGTTTTCTCATAGTATACACCTGTGTTTTCTTCTGACTTTAGTCCACATGTACATAATAGCCACCTGAAAATGCAGACCATATAATATTTATCCCAGATTATGGGGATATATAGCAAGCCATTCAAATGATGGGTTGCATTTTCCCCTTTCCCAAGCAGATGTTTATTGGTTGTGTAGGCAACTTTGTTGATTATCTTCTCCCCTTGGGTTCCAGTACTAAATGAGAATAACTATTTATTATCAGTTGTTCTTAAACAAATACCTTCTGACCTATCACAGAAGTATGACTTGAAAAAGACTGAAACACAAGAAGACCGGTATTCTTCCGACCTATAAAGAGGCCTCTAAGTAGACAGTTGTATAATACATGTAATATTGGCATGCTGATAAAGCAGACTTTAAGGGGAGAAAAGGCTGAAATCTGATTATATGTTCTGGTAGGCCTTTCTCTATCTAGAACTGAAAAAGTTTTAAGAGAGTTGTTATGGTTAATATTTCCATTTCATCTTCATATAGTAATGCTCTTCCAATAGAAAAGATATTTAAAAAAAAACTAAATGGAAAACTTTTTAATGGAATATTAGAAGTTTCTTAACTTTTCTATATTAGCTTTTTCCTGCCCCAAATATATTGCTTTCATCTACTGGTTTGGCTGTGTACAATATTTCATCATTTTCAGTCATGTGTGACTAGGCCTTTCCAAGGTCATTTTTCAAAATGGAGATTTATCAACATTTAATGAAAAGATTAATTCTTTCTGGTTTGGGAGTTCTATTTTGGCAAGAAATTTTGATCTTGTAAGATATTTTTTTCTTTCCCTATTCTTTCTTAGTGTATTTGTCTTCTATTTTTTATATGTTCCTATTAATCTCAAAGCTAATGTAATATTGATTTTTTCTGAAGTTATGTTTTGTTGGAAATTGGAAGCATTCTTTAGATCAAATAATGTAGTATTTTTTAACTGCGGCACTGAATGAGATGAATTAACATGGTGGAATATCTAGGAAAACTTATGATCCCTTCCGTTACACGATAGCAACAGAAAAATGTGTAGGAAGGGCAATTCAGCTGTCAAATTTTTACGTCAATACTTTAAACAAGTCACCTAACTTGAAATTCTGTGTCAATCATGTTTTAAGAAGTTTCTTTATCCTTAATAAATGGTTTTAAAAAATGGTAGCAGCGGAAGAGAGACTGGAAATGCTGAAGTGAATTCCAAGGTGTCATTCTAAATGCACTCACAGTTAGGGGGGACATCAAAACTTCTTCCCAAGTCTTTTATTTCTTAAAAAATAAAATAGTCTCCATGCTAGAGAGACTCATTTTGGGGTGGCAAATTTTGTTTTCCTATAAAGGGAAAGTTCCTGAGACATATTAGATGATCAATATATTTTTATTGACTATATGAATAAAAGTGAATTGCAGTCTGAACTCAAATAATTTGTTTTTGCTGAGGGCTAGAATATAAATTGCTTCATCAGTCAGTATGAAGTCAGGTGGGAACAAAGAAATTTATTTTCTATATTAATTTTAACAATACAGCATTGTGTAACTAAGAAAATTTTATCTGTCCTCAAATGTTTACAGACCACAAAGATCAGAATTACATAAGAAACTTTATGCATTTGAATATATTACATCTAATATGAGACAAATCATCTAAATTTCCTCAAGTTCACTAGGCAATCCTAATTTGTTGCAAGATTGGGAACCATTGCTCTAGCTCAGTCTGCCAACCCATTCATTGTTACAGTGTCCCTGGAAGGCCAATTACCATTGCTGGCTCGAATGGCTCTTGTGATAGAGGACTCACTATTTAAAAAAAATTACATATCACAAAGAAAGAAAGAGATAGGGAAGGAGGGAGAGAGGGAGAGGAAGGGAGAGAGGGAGAGGGAGGGAGGGAGGGAGAGAGAGAGAGAGAGAGAAGGAAGACATACTTTTAAAAAAACTTCTATTGAATACTTATATGTGAGAAGCCTAGGCTGAGACCTTTACATTCATCTCACTTTTTTAAAAACCTTACCTCTCAGATATGTTTTTGATTAGTCTCTGAGAAACTAAATAACTTTTCCAATCTCATACAGTTAAGTAAATGGAAAAATTAGGATTTGAAATCAGGCTTCTCTGACTGAATAGTTCTTGTAATTAAATATTTTACTCTGTTTTATTATAGTCAACAATAATGCAAAAACTAATATTGCATATTAGCATGGGCATGTATTATGGTTCAGTAAGAGCCACAGAATGATCAACAAATCTATACCTACCTACTCAAGTACAAAAATGTATTTTTTGTTAATCCTCACCTGAGGATATATTTGCCATTGATTTTTCAGAGTAGAAGGGATGGGAAGAGACAGAGAGAGAAACATCAATGTGAGAGAAACACATGGATTGGTTGCTTCCTGCACATACTTCTGCTGGGGTCAGGGATCAAGCCTGCAACTGAAGTACATGCCCTTGACCAGGAATTGAACCTGTGACCCTTTGGTGCAAGGGCCGGTGCTCTATGAGAAAACTGGCTAGGGCTCAAGTACAAAAATATTAAGTCAGGAATTGAATGATATTTTTAAAAAACATGTTCAATTTGAATAGGATTGGCATTTTGTTCAGAAAGCAGTCATTTTCACAGGTCAAGTTATTTCTTTTTATCTTATCTATAGATTAGATCCTATTTAATTAAATTTGGATTTTTAGTCAGGCAATCAGTTCTCTTTTTGGAAGGTTATTGAATACAACAGATAATAGCAAAATACTAAGACATCTAGAAGCAAAGCAGCCCATTTCCCAGATCAATACTTATTTTCAGAGTGAAATCAGAAAAATTATCTTAATTTTTCTTTCTGCAAATAGGAAGTGAAAGTTTGATATTTTTAAAACAAACTTCTACTTCATATTACTTCATTTGTATTTCTTCAAAATAACTACAATGTATACTTCCTGAAATTCATCCAAATATCTTCTGTAATATTTTGAAACCTTAATCTGATGGAGAAGATGGAAAAGTAGGATAGGGAAAAAGTTTAGGGGCAATTAATATCTTCTTGTTGAAGTTGACAACTTAAAATTTTGAGTATATAAACTGGTGAAAAAGATATTTTATAAAGATAATATATTTGGTAAGTAAATAAAATTTGAAACCAGAGAAATTCACTGATTTTCTTACACCCTAGGTTAGTATTTCTTATGTTGGGTTTATACAAATAAGTAAACCCTACTCACCCAGATATTGTGATGTACAGTGGCCCTTATTTGCAGTTTCACTTTCTGTGGTTTCCATTACCCACGGTCAACCATGGTCCAGATTTATTAAATGGAAAATTCCAGAAATAAACAATTCATAAGTTTTAAATTGGATGGCATTAGTAACAAGATGAAATCTTGTGCTGTGTGACTCCGTTCCACCTAGGTTGTGAATCATCCCTTTTTTCCAGTGTATCCATTCTGTGTGAGTTACATGCCAGGGGCTTTTATTATTAGTTTTTGTTAATCTCTTACTGTGCATAATTTAATTAAATTTTATCATAGTTATGTATGTATGTGTAGGAAAAACAGTATATATGTATATATATACCTGGTACATGGTTTGGTACTATTCGTGCTTTCAGGCATCTATTGGGACTCTTGGATAAGACCTCAGTGGATAAGGGGAGGGATTGCTGTATAAAGATAATTCAAGTAAATTATACATTGGGCTTTATTTCCCCCCTCTTCTTAGAGCAAAACACTTTTTTAAAGACTTAATGGAAATAATTTTAAATTGCTATTTATTTATGTGAAGCTAGATTAATTTTAGATGTTCTCCTTTATACCACCAATATTTCAAATTGTCTGTTCCATTTCCCTCATCTGTCTACTCTTGAATTAGTTTCATTTACTCTCAGGGCTTATTTGAATCCAGAGAAAAACTTATCAAAATCCTTTCAAGCAAAGTGGACTTATTTTGAAATTATAGAGGTGATTATATTTCATTTTTAAAATTCCAGTCCTTTCATTCAAGAAGGTAAAGGGAAAGGAGAACAAAGCTCCACATTATTAAATCAGAATTTAAATGAATTGCTTAATAGAAAGGAAGTGATCTAAAGAATTAGGTTGTCATACATCATGAAATAAAGTATATTATACTCTAATAGTTTTTTTGAGACTATAAGTGAGCCATGGTATTCTTTATAATTGTAGGTTAATAATACCAGTCCCTTACAATAACAACACCACTTGTTGAGCCAAACACTACTCTTCCTAAACCATGCATGAAACCTGTGTGTTATCTACTAGACTAGAAATTTTCAACTTGTGTGCCTCGAGAAATTTTAAAACATGCAATAATACCTCACTATTTAGTCAGAGGCACTGACATATTTTCCCTTGTGTTGTCAAATAAAATAATAACAACAGTCAACACAACAATAGCCATCTAGTGTGACTGTCCTGTTGTGAACCATAAATATATAGGTTATATAATAGAGTTTTATCTTATTGGTCATGTTGTGTACTAAGGTTGCAACTGACTGGTTAATTCTTGGAACCAGAAATTCTTATATACAAGAATAAGCATCTGATTTTTAAAAAGTCATTTTGGAGCAAAAGTGTAGGTTATTACTATTATCTTTTTGTAAATCAATCAATATTATACCTATATTTTTTGTCAGATTGGCAAAAAATATATGTTTTGGTGTGCTATAGAATTTTAGTAATTAGTTTATGTGCACCATGAGATTAAAAGGTTGAAAATTGCTGTAGTAGACAGTCAAAGCTCTGTTCTTAATTTAGAATATCTAGAAAGAAGAAATGTTTTATGTCAAAAAAATGCATAAATCTCACCTAATTAAATAAAACTGCTCTCTTTGAATATTGGGGATAAAAATGTGTTCCTATTTTCCTTTTATTCACATATTGGTTTTATTATAAATGTTTTTCTCAGAGGCAACTTCAAAAATCATTTAAAATCTGGGCTACTTTAATGTGATAATAAATAAGTTGAGATTTTTCAACTCTGTGTTTAATAGATCTTAATCCTCCCCTTTGAACACATGCTTTATCATATTGATGGGGCAAGTGTGTAGAATTAGTTGACAACATGAAATTTAGGGTTAGGAAGAGAAAAGGGATGAGAATGTGAAAAACACAAGTGTATATATTTGCAAAGTAACCTCTAGACAGGTACTGTGAGTGCAAGCAAATTATGTTTGCCACACAGGGATGGAGGAAGGAGCCAAACTGTGTATATAAGAATCTGATACAGAGTCTGGAGTGTATTGTCTGGATTTGTGTGCTACCATGGAAGTCATCATGGTTAGAGTCACAGTTGTTGATTCTATCAGGTAGGAAGTGAGGTTGAGCTCACCTCTGAATGATAGAATGGAGTCTTAGTGAAAATGCTCACTGAGTGTAAGAAAAATGTGTAGTTTAATCCCTTAAAATGCTTCCTATTTTGGGGTGCACAGTGATGAGATTCTCTAAGTGGGAGCTAACTAGAGAGGGAAAAACAATTATTCCATATGTCTCTTATCTCCTTCAATAGTTAAGATTCAGTCAAGAAAACAGAAACCACTCTGGAATGTTCAATTAAGAAGAGATTTAACATAGAAACACCACCAGAAGGGCTGGTGGTCAGGAATAGTTAGTAGCTGTTAGTCTCAGTATTAGGATCTAGATGTTGCTACCACCAAGCAGTTCAGAGCAACCTGCACCTCTGAGAAAGGCGAGATTCATGGAAAGGACCCAGAGGCTGACCCAGAATTCCAGGACTGATAAAAATACGTCTGTCTTCCATTTCCACAGCAGTAAAACTCCCGCTTTCCTTCAGCTTTTCAAATCTTGTGAGAGTGCCCGTTATTAGTAAATTCTAAACTGGAGTCCTGCGCAAAGGATTTCTGAAAAATGTAGTTTCCAAGCTTCTAGATTGTCATGCAAAGGACAACCAGAAAGGCATAGAATTTTAGTAATTAGTGTATGTGCACCGTGAGATGAAAAAGCTCCCTCCTAACAAGGATTTTTTTGTTTTAATTTACCTTCGCTATAAACTTCTCTCTCTTAGGATTCTTTGCATAACAAGTACTTATCAAAATTATCTGTGGTACAAAGCAAGCATGTTTAAATGGAGAAGTAATTTGAGAGCAAATAAATGAACGGGAGAGACTATGATCTTTAGAGACCTAGACGTATTCATCTGCCATAATAAAATTCACAGACTGAGAGGCTTGAACAACAAAAAATTATTTTTCTTCCAGTCTGGAGGCCGGAAGTTGGAGATCAAAGTGTCAGTAGGATTTGTTCCCTCTGCAGCCCAAAGGGAGAACCTGTTCCATACGTTTCTCCTGGCTTCTGGTGGTTTGCTAGATGTCTTTGGCATCCTTTGACTTGTAGACACATCACCCCAACCGCAGCAGTAGCACTTGGGGTATTGATGAGTTCTCGGGCATCCTGCAGAAAGATAGTGCAGGACTAGAATGTAGAGACCATAGAAAACCATGCTAAGTAGTTTACACATACAGGCACACACGTTGTGTAGAAACTTTAGATGTGTCAGGCCTGAAGCAAACGGTGTTGTGACAAGAAGATGTAAAGTGAGCAGATGATATTCACAGAGAAAGAAGAATAACTTCTCTCTCCTGGAGGCTGTGTCAACCGTTCAGTGCTCATTCCCTCCTGCTTCTGTTTCAGTTTTTGCTGGTCTAAGTGAGCAGCCCCTGTCCTGTGACTGATTTGGTTCCCATGTGCTGCACCGAATCTTCTTCCTCTTATCATCCACTTTGCAGGCTTTCTGCTGTTGCTTTTCTGACTTTTTTTTTATCACAGTTGGAGAGCTATGTTGTTCCCAAAGGAAGCCTTCCTTTGTCACAGGAGAGAGAAATGTGTGTCTTCCCAGCAGGATGACACGGAGGGCAATTGATGCCCCGGGAACAAATGCATAAACGGTCTCTCTAATGTCTTCTGTTTCTCCACTTTAAAGTACTATCAGGGGAAGAAAGTTGCAAAAGATCTTCAAATAGAAAACTGCAGTGTTTGGAGTTAACTATTTATTGGCTGTATGTTAGTTTCACAAGTATTGCAGAGATTATCTAGGGGTCAGAGAGACCTGGAATAGTCTCAGCATCCCAACTGGAGAGTAGTTAACATGAATGGGTCAGAAAAATGACAAGGTAATTCCAAATCATATCTTTCTTGAATATTTTAGTCAATGGCATGCTCTTTGAACTTATCAGCGACACAAACAAGCCAAAGATTCAAAGAAGATCAGGTGGCGGAAAACTAAGGTTTAAGGGAACTGGGGGTATTTATGTAGGAGAAGAAAAGGGGAAAAAAAGGTTCTAAAAAATGTGAGCCTCACAGGCGAGGGATCATGAACCTTTCATCTCTAATACTGTTTATGACCATGAAAGACAGTGACAACTCTGGTGTGCTAGGATTTATTTTCCCCATAAGACGTGTTCCGGGAGTAAGGATGAATGTGACTCTGCCCTTGAAAAATTCAAATTTAGAAAAATTTCAATGAAAAGATACATATAATAAATATAAAATCTTGTCTGGGATATTTTTAAATTGTTATGTTTGCAATTGGTTTCAGAGGAAGTATTTTAAGTACACATTCAGTACTCTGGTTTTATGGAAACAATACATGTGCACTGTTACTTGTTGCAGTCTTGTTAGAAAAAGACTTAATAAGCCTGCATTGAAAATTCTTCGTGGTTTTTATGAAATTCCCAGAATGAGTGTCTGTATTCCTGTATTCATCAGAAAAAGCATGAATTCTCTATCAGTAAACTGTGTGGTTTAGGGATAAAACACTTGGAGAAAACACTATCATTTTCTCAACATCTGCTCAGGCACTGTCAGGCATTGGGTTGTGAAATTTATAGGCATTGCATACATTATGTAACCCTCACTGGAAACCCAAGAGGTAGGTCCTGTAAGTGAGGAAGGTGGGATACAGAAAATTTGGTTGTGGTCTCCAATACGATTGAAGAATTAGTTATAATGAAGGACTGCTGCAAGGATAATGGAGCGAATAAGGAAAGACTCTGCTTGTCCTCTGGCATGTAGATTGTAATTTGGCACTGTTAGGAGTGGATCTTACCACTTTAATCTGGCAATCCCCGCATTAAAATTTTCAAATATGTCTTATACTAACTGACACTCTTATTTTAACGCTATGACAAAGGTGTTCAGAATATGAAGAACAGGTGAGAATTTTGACGTGATCATTGCTGTAGCTATTCATGAGTTGATAATTGGCCTCTGCAGTGCTCAGTGATAACAGGCCACAGATCAATGCCTAATGGGATCAATCCTAGCCAACCACAGGGATATGTTTCCTTTTGTACCAGGGGAAGGGCTGGTGCTATTTCCACCTCTGAATGGTGGTCTTGAAAGGTTGGGCTAAAGTCAGTGTTCTGCCATGACACATGGCCAGGTTATCCTAACCTCACCCTTTGACACTGACAATCTATAGATATTATTGCTCCTTTATAACTGTTGGTGGAATTACTTAGAATTCTTTTGTCAATGTGTCTGTAGATTTGATGGCTTGGGGGAGGTGACCTAATCTGCTTCCATTCTCTGTCACCTTATCTCCACTCTTCTAATTCCACTTTCCCCTTTATTCCCTGAAATGTGGAACTTAATTATGTATTCTAATGTTTTCTCCATGAATTGCTTGTTTTTGCTCACCTAGATATTAACAGGATTTTAGTCCAAAATGAGTGGCAGCTATAAATTTAATGAGTAGTTTCTTATCATAAAACCATATGATATATTATAAGCATGAACATTTAATCACCACCTAATCTGTACATTATTTCATATCTTTAAAATGTTACATCAAATATTTAGGGGTTTTGATAATTTTTTTTCTAAAACTAAAGCCTTTAAACAGAGAGATACAGTCATTGATGGAAGAAGGGCCTTATCTCTTATTAGAGATTACTATAATTCAAGCTTTGTAAATTAATTAATTCTTATTTACAACAAGCAAAATTAATTGTGTTCTTTAAATTGAAAAGTAAATAGAGGTGGGATAAAGATAGCATTTATAATGTAGAAATAAATGATTTAAAACCACATAATAAAGAAAAAATAAATTATTTCTGGTTTATTTTAAAATAAGTAATGAAATAGGAAGATTACGTCTCTAAAAATAGAGGGCTTTTGAACTTCATTGGCAACTGAGCTTTCAATCAGCACTTTTATTTTGAGAATAGGGTATCTGAAATATATGAAAGAGCTGAAGATCCCTAATTCACTGTTTTAAATTCATTTTCATTCAGGAAAAAAAGTCAATATAGTAGTTTCAAACAACCTGGTGATTTTTACTTGAATAATGGAGATTTTAACTGGGTTAGATCTTTAACATTGATAAGTAAAGGACAGATTGGAGAAACAATAGCATCCAGTTGAAGCATTATCTTCATGTTTCTCCTAAGCACTATTCTAGACCAAAAACATGAAAGGTTGTGTGAATGCATCAGAACTTATCTGATTAACAATAAACAAGATATAAAGTTATTAGAATGTAATTAGTAAAGTTTTAAAACTGCAAGCAACAATGTAGGAGATGGCATTTTTAATTGCTAACACAAATAAACAGACAATGGGAAGTATGACTTTAGTGGGAGAAATCTCCCTGAGAAATACTGAGTGACTAACTAAATCCATTGATATTGACTATATACTATCTTTGGTAAGAAAGAAGAACAGACTGTCAAACCATAGCAGGAAGGTAGGGAAGTGTTGGGGGGGGCGGTAAGAGATCAACTGAAGGGCTTGTATGCATGCATATAAGCACAACCAACAGATGCAAGACACTGAGGGGGAGGAGGTGTGGGGGGGAGGTCCTTTGGGGGGAAAAAAAGAGACATATGTACTACTATTTATAATACCTTAAACAATAAAATTTAAAAATAGAAAAGAAATAAAGCCCCCCCCCCAAAAAAGATCAAATAATGTTATTTTAGAAATCAAATTATATTCAAATAATATAACTTTTCAGGCCCAGGAAAAATATTTTAGGTTGATTATTTTTTAAAAATGAAAGAATTAATTTTTTTAAAATTAGACATGATATAAAAAAAGAAAGGTAAAATACTCTTAAAATGCCATTAACTATATTTGACCTAATCCAACTCTCTATTAACAAGATTTTATTTATTAGTATTGATGGAATGAAGGTGATGAAGTAGACAATACTCCACAAGTGGAGAAAAAGAAATTATGGGATAATAAACTTGAATTAGAAATTTAGACAAAGTAAATACAAATAATCTCTCAGGTTATGCCTTAAGATCAACACACTTTGAGTTCTATATCCTGGCACTTCTGAACTTCTTACTGGAAATTATAGTCAAGTGGCTGTTATGATTCAAAAGTTTAAAAGAAGCGTTTAATGCTAACACTTACCCAGCACTTATACTCTGTGAGAGGCCCTAAGTGACTGGCATATGTAAATTATTCAGTCTTCTCCACAGCACTATGAGAGAGGTAACATCAGTAGTCCCCAACCTTCCATTATATTACACAAATGAAGACATAAGTGAAAGTTTAAAAATCTGTGACTTTTTCAAAATAAATTATTGATTTGAAGTCTCAAAATTCTGAGATGATCATAATTAAACCCTCTTCCACTTTACATTTTGCCAATTTTTGTGATTTATGTATATGAATGTATAGAGATTTTCATTTATTTTTTTTATTTTATCACATGCCTGTTATTGAAGGGAATATCAGAATGATATTAGTTATTGTCATTCTCTCTGTCTCTCTCTCTCCATATATATATATGGAGCAAAGATACTGGGACCTCAATCAGGGATCTTAGCCATGCCATGCCAGACTTCTGACCTATGCAAAGATGAGCTAATCAATGAATTCTGTATTAAGATGATAAATATATGACAACGTGTAATACCAAGTTCTATATTTTAAGAAGAAGCATGAAGACTTTGCAGCCAGAGAAACTTCAAAATCTCTGCTTCATAGGACCCTAAATTGGAAATACTGAAATTTCTTTATCTTTAATTATTTTATCTATAAAACAAGAATAATATATTATCTCCCTTATGGAGTTATCATAAAAATTCAAAATATGCGTATAAAGATCTGTGAGAGTAGCTTATAAACAATCGTCAAAATGATATAATACGAAGTTACTAGCTACTCAGTGGCAGCTATTACAATTATAACTAATAAATTACTGTCACTTTTGTTTAGGATCTTTGGAAATTATAGAGGGATATCCATTTGGATAAAGCATTCCAGTAAATATATGTACATAAATTTATGGTATTTAGCAGAAAGTGCAAGTAGTATCTGAAGAATAAGAAAATAGATTATAAATTCCACCTGATAAAACGCCTCAAAGAATGCAACATTTTGCATCTCTTATGGGAAATTTAAATCTGCCTATAAAGTCATTTGAGAATGTTTTTACAGTTGAGAGCCCTACTAACATATCCAATCACCAGAGTTGCCAACTTCATGCGTATTTTTGAGGATTTACTGTTCCATCCTGTCTTCAAATCTATTTTTGTTATGCTACTAATATGGGATTCTGTGAGTCATTACCTTTACCTACATTTTATTTTGAAGTTGCTTCCAGTTATGTTACTATAATTCACTTTAACTTTTTCTCTAAATTTCATGCACAAAACATAAGAGTTCTGTATCCAAATGAAATATACAGCAGAATAAGCAAGGTAAAGGTCACTTCATTTGTGTCTCTGTTCCTTTGACCTTTGTTTGCTTCCTCATGGATTTACCAGGCATCTGCTCTAAGGAGATATTACTATTGATAATGTGGCAGTAAGAGGAGAAAACAATGATATAATTAATTAGGAGTCTATTTAGTCTAAATCTATGCTGGAAAAAAATTTGATGGGCTTGCCACTTTTGCACAATTCTTTACAAGGCTAAATTTATTTACATTTGTCTCTAAAGTGGGGTTATTCAGTGTTCTACTTTGAATTCTAGTAGTAACTTTCCAGAATTTACTAAATCATCTTTACTACTTACACATGGCTAAGAGCCTTGCTCCTTATGCTTAGATATAGCTCTACATCATTGAAATGACCAGTTCATATTATTTTGCTATCCAGTGACCAAGACTTTTTTTTTTGCTTAATTTTAGTTTAGTATAATAGGTAGCAAATTGCTCTGCTTTCTAGAATTGAACCTATTTATCAGCTTCTGCACTCAACACTTAGGAAATATGTAGTTGCTGCTTGTTCAGTGTGTGGTTTCTGAATAAAAACTATGTTAAAATAGAGTTCTTTGAGATATTTAAATTCAAATGCCTGTTCTCTATTTATAAGAATGACAAATAGGCTAGTTAATCTTGCATATTTAGAATTTATGAGTATAAATGCAAATTGAATATTTAAATACCTAAAAGATAATTTAGCATTTAAGAAAATGTTTAGGTAGCCCAGCCAGTGTAGCTCAGTGGTTGAACATTGACCTATGAATCAGGAGGTCAAGGTTCAATTCTTCATCAGAGCACATGCCTGGGTTGTGAGCTCGATCCCCTGCAGAGGGCATGCAGGAGGCAACTGATCAGAGATTATCTCTCATCATTGATGTTTCTATCTCTCCCTCTCCCTTCCTCTCTTAAATCAATAAAAATATATATAAAATATATATATATATTTAAAAAAGAGAAAATGTTTAGGTAACTTCAAAGCAAGTTGCTAATTCAACAATTTAACTTCTTCCAAATCAAATATGACATAAAATTGTTTACAGTTTCTTCTACCATTTACCCTCTTCCTATTTTTTAATTTGTGTCAATTTTAGCATTGCTTTTATATTTTCAAAAACCATTTATATTTTTTATAAAAGTAATTATGTTCTCTATTTTTCTATATTTTGATTGTAAAAATCAAAAAGTGCAGTAAGTAGCACTCTACTATAATTAAAGAACTAAAGTTCATTCCTAAAATAAGAATTGTAATAAGGTCCTGCTCTGGCCAGTGTGGTTAAGTAGGTTGGGTGTCACCCTGTGCACCAAAAGATTACTAGTTCAATTCCTGGTCAGGATACATGCTAGAGTTGTGGGCTCAATCCCTGGTAGGGTTGTCCAGGAGACTGCAAATCAGTGTTCCACTCTCACATGGATGTTTCTCTCTCCCTCTCCTTTCTCTCTCTCTAAAAATCAATAAAATGTCTAAAATAAAATTAAAAAGAATTGTAATGGGCCCTATAGAAAACAATGTTAATTTAGTGACTTTCCTGAGTCATTTAAAGGATGAAGTTATAAGAATGAAGAATAAGTATGTTATTTACTTAAACTTTATCAATTATTTTAATACTAGGGGCCCGATGCATGGAATTTGTGCACTGGGGGGGAGGGGGGGGGTTCCCTCAGCCCAGCCTGCCCCCTCTCACAGACTGGGAGCCCTCAGGGGAGTGGGCCTAAGCCGCAGTCTGGCCTCCCTCTGTGGGAAGCGACCAGCTGATCAGGGGAAGGAGCCAGCCCCATCACCCTGCTGCTGCAGCCACTGCCAGCCACCTCAGCCGCCAAGGTGTTTTCATCAACACGGACTCCAGTCCCTTCACCATGAAAAAATGACAACTATTTTTAGGCATTTTTAAGATGTGTCTTTCATAGGATATGCCATTTTTTCTTTCTTTTTTTTATCCTCACCTGAGGATATGTTTCCATTGATTTTTAGAGAATGTGGAAGAGAGAAGAAAAGACAGAGAGAAACATCAATGTGAGAAGGACACTTTGATTGGTTGCCTCCTGCATGAGCCCTGACCTGGGCCCCGGCCAGGGAGGAACCTGTAACCTAGGTACATGCCCTTAATCAGAATCAACCTGGACCCTGTGGTCGGCAGGCTGAGGCTCTATCCACTGAGCCAAACCGGCTAGGGCAGGATATGACATTTCTTAGCCCTCCAGCAGCGGACCTTCATTTTTTCCTCCAGGAGTGAGGTGGAAAAATCCTAGATCACCTTTTGGGTTCTTATTACCCAAGTTACCAAGAACATTACCAGTGGCGTACAGGGAGCTTAGCCAATGAGCTGTCAGCAAAGGTGTTTCCTCTGAAGCTCACCCGCAGAGGCAGGACTGTTGGCAAGCCTAGGCTGGCACACCCCCTGTCTCCGCGACTGCTCAAACCTCCAATGCAGCTTGGGCAGGGCCCCCCGGCTCTGATCAGGCCTCCGCTGTGGCTTAGGCAGGGCCCCTTTGGCTCTGATCAGGCCTCCGCTGTGGCTTAGGCTTGGCCCCCGTCTCCGATCAAGCCTCAGCTGTGGCTTGGGCAGGGTCCCCCACTCCTCTCTGGCCCTGCTCAAGCCTCTGCTGCCCCGCCCCCACGGTGCCAAGGCCCATAGGCCAGGAGTGGCCAGGGTGTTCTGGGACTGAGGCCGCTCAGGGCCTATGCTGGGGCCTGCAGGCTCTGAGCTGCCTGGGTCCCTAGGATGTTCCCAGACCTAGGCCACTGGACGCCTGCGTATGCAAAATAACCCGCCATCTTGTTGAGTTAATATGCATACTCACTCCTGATTGGCTGGTGGGCGTGGCTTGTGGGCATCACGAAGGTATGGTCAATTTGCATCTTTCTCTTTTATTAGTATAGACTAGAGGCCCGGTGCACAAAAGTTTGTGCACTCAGGGGGTCCCTCAGCCCGGCCTGTGCCCTCTCACAGTCTGGGACCCCTCGGGGGATGACCAGCTGCTGGCTTAGGCCTGCTCCCCAGGGGATTGGGCCTAAGCTGGCAGTCAGACATCCCTCTGGCAGTCCAGGAGCCCTCAGGGGATGTCCACTTGCCAGTGGGGAGCAGGCCTAAGCCATCAGTCAGACATCCTTAGTGCTGCCGTGGAGGCGAGAGAGGCTCCCACCACCGCTGCTGCGCTAGCCATCCATGAGCCCAGCTTCTGGCTGAGCGGTGCTCCCCCTGCGGGGAGCATACTGACCACCAGGGGACAGCTCCTGCATTGAGCATCTGCCCCATGGTGGTCAGTGCATGTCATAGCAACCGGTTGTTCTGCTGGTCTGTCGATCTGCATATTAGCCTTTTGTTATATAGGATAATGTCTTATTATGGGCAAGGCCTCTAATTCAATTTTTTTTAGGTAGTTAAAGGGAGGGGCAGAATTTTCACTCGAGCCTGAAGCTAAAATTGCCCTTAGCTCAAAAATCTGCATACCACTGAGACACATGTTGGTGAGGCTCATTCTGAACCCATACACTGTTCTATTATGTGTATAACTATTGGGATCCATCTTATCTCTTTAGTGAAAGGAACCTTTTGTTATGTTACAATGACTAACTTTACCTCATGAGTTGTGTTTTGGCTTCAAGCCTGCAAGTATTCATGCAGCAACTTCAGCGCTTCTGTTCAATATTTACCTGGCATATCTTTTATTTTATTTTCTCTAAACCTTTCTAGATTTTTATGTATTAGATAGGAATAGCCCATGGACAGAGACAGTAGTCTGGCTAAGGCTTGGAAGGGGTGGGTGCAGGGTGGAGGAGATCAATGGGGGGGAAAAAACTGAAACAAAGGGACATCTGTAATACTCTCAACAATAAAGATACATTTTAAATAAAGAAAAATATCTTAGTTGAAAAGAGTTTTATGTGAAATAATATAAGTAATTGCTCTACACTGTACTTTATATTCTCAACTCCTCTCAAAGAGATATTAATTGACCCTATGTCACTTAATATTAATTGACCCCATGTTCAATGACTGCAGGACTGACTTCCACCACACCGACCCAGCACTTATTGCCATGGGGCTGCGATCAGACCCTGCTTTTTTCTCCCGGTCTGTTCCAGACCGAGGGTTCCATCTCCGTGAAACCTGGGTCAGTCTTTGCATTGGGCAAGTGGAATCGCTGAGGCCTATTTGAGAGTCTCCAAGGCTGGGAGCGTGATCTCAGAATAGTTAAAAACACGTTCATGAAGTGATGCTAGGGGTTCTCATCAAAAAGCCCACACGTGTCTGTGCTCCACCAACAGGGTTGCTTTAACACAGAAGCCTCCATCTGCAAGCCCCCCGGCTCCAGGAGCAGGTGGGAGGTTGCAAGTGGCCGTGGGTAGATGAGGCCGGTGCCAGGCGACCTGGCAAGTGTCAGCAGCTTGGCTGTCTGAGCCCCAAGCGCTGGGAGACAGGCTCTGAAGTCACCACCGCGCGGAGGATTTGACAGCAGCGGCTTCAGAGCTTGTTGCTATTTTGTTTTATTTATCTCTCCTTTTCCCTTTAAACCTCTAGGTTGCCTTTGTTGGAGAGAGGAGCAGCCTTTGCAGCCTCCTCGGTGGAGAGCAGGCCTTCAATCTGGGTTCACACGCAGCGAGACAGACTCCTGTTTAGAAACACGTGTGGGTCTTGCATTATTTGCTCTGTTACCCAAAAAGATGGTTTTAGATTTTGGCACATAAATGTGTTTCCTGCTTATCCACGATGGCAGGCTGAGCGCAGCCACAGGCACAGCCACAGTCTTCACTCCTTCGCAGGCCTCTGTCCAAGGGCGGCG
>NW_005871191.1:1246006-1271662 GCF_000147115.1 Myotis lucifugus | reverse complement strand
TGGGGTGGAGGGGCGGGGGGAGGAGGATGAGGCTGGTTGGCTGCTGCAGTGCCCTCATAGCCAGTGTCAGTGGGTGGGGCAGAGTACCTGGGACCCTGGATTCCCTCTGGGGTTTGCAGAATCTCCCCCTCCCTTTGTTCTCCCATTCTCCGCGGAGGAGGCAGCTGTTGGCAGGCAGCAGGGAGGATGGATCCGCCATCAGACGTACCGCCGGTCCCCCAGGGAGGTTTCCTGACCCTTCTGTGTCAAATGTGGTCAAGTCCAGCTCACCTGAAGCCCCTAAAATAGTCGGGGTGTCCACTGCTCAGAGGCTCCCGTGAGCTCGTGGAGGTGGGCCCTTGGTCATCGGTTATTATTTTTTTACTATATTGTTTCCGTGTGCAGTGATCACACTTCATCTGGAGCAGGGCGGGCTCAAGTGACCCTGTGGAGTGTCTAGGGCGGGGAAGCAGCCGCAGTGCCATGGTTGTCAGTGCCTGCAGATCCGGACCACCCCACTTGGTTTTAAACGCAAACCCGCCTTGGACAGGCCTTCAAGGTCTTTTTTCCTTCTGTCTGCTTACATTCAAGTGCTGGCAGCGCTGGTCCCTTGGTGCCTGGCCTGTCCTCTTCAGATTCAACCTGCAGGACTACTAAGGGAGCCAGTCCAAGGGAGGGGAAGCAGCCTCAGTGCTGATTGCAATCACTGGGTGCAGGCAAGGCGGCACACAGGCCTGGGGTGCCACCTTGCCTGCACCCAGGCTCTCCTATGGCAATGCAGCTCTCTCTCCCTCCGATTGCCATGCGATCACTGAGCGCAGGCCAGCCGGCACCCCTGGCCCCCAGGGTTCTGGCGGTGCCGCCTGGCCTGCCCCTGGCTCTCTCTCCCTCCAATTGCCATGGCGATCACGGGGCAACAGGCCAGCCGGCAACCCCGTCCCAGGGGTTCCGGGGGTGCTGGCTGGCCTGCGACGAGGCTCTCTCTGCCCCTGATCACCATGGCGATCACCGGGAAGCAGGCCAGCCGGGGCTCTCTGCCTCCGATGCCATGGCGTTCATGGGGAAGCAAGCCAGCTGGCATCCCCGGCCTGGGGAGTTCCGGGGGTGCCGGCTGGCCTGGCCGGGCTCTCTCTGCCCCCAATCCACAATGCAATCAGGGATCACCACCGCCTTTGCCCGCCCCCCACCTCTTGCCTGCCGCCTGCATTTCCCATCTGCCTCCCAGCATTGTGGCTATGTATGCAAATTAACCGCCATCTTTGTTGGCAGTTAACCGCCATCTTGGCTGGCAGCTAATTTGCATATCACCCTGATTAGCCAATGGGAAGGGTAGCGGTCGTACGCTAATTACCATGTTTCTCTTTTATTAGATAGGATTACAAATTTTATTTTATTTTATTTTTTTTATCTTTAAATTCTTTATTAGTTAAGGAATTACAAATGTGTCCCTCATCCCCCCCCCCGTTAACCCCCATCCTCCCCCCCCCCACTCATGCTCTCATCCCCCTGTTGTCCATGTCCATTGGTTTGGCTTATATGCATGCATACAAGTCCTTTGGTTGATCTCTTCCCCTTACCCCCACCCTCCCCTACTTTCCCTCTGGGGATTAATAGTCTGATTGCTGTTTCTCTGTCTTTGGATCTGTCCCTGTTCATCAGTCTATGTTGTTCTCTATATTCCACAAATGAGTGAGATCATGTGGTATTTATCTTTCTCTGACTGGCTTATTTCACTTAGCATAATGCTCTCCAGTTCCATCCAAGCTTTTGCAAAAGGCAAGAGTTGCTTCTTTTTTACCACAGTGTAGTATTCCATTGTGTAGATGTACCACAGTTTTTTAATCTACTCATCTGCTGATGGGCACTTAGGCTGTTTCCAAATCTTAGCTATGGTGAATTGTGCTGCTATGAACATAGGGGTGCATATATCCTTTCTGATTGGTGTTTCTGGCTTCTTGGGATATATTCCTAGAAGTGGGATCACTGGGTCAAATGGGAGTTCCATTTTTAGTTTTTTGAGGAAACTCCATACTGTTTTCCATAGTGATTACAAATTTTAGGTTTTTACTATTTGCATCTGAATTTCTTACATATAATTTTTTGTTTTATTTCCTCTGAAGTTTCTTTTCACCTTTCTTTTCTGTTTCTTCTTAAAATAGTGAACACATATCATAGATCTAAGATTATTCTTTATCTTATAGATATTACGTATGTATTACATCTACTTTATTTCTGAATTGTTCTTCTTGGAGTTCTGACCTCAAGCTCCATTCTAGCCCAGTGGATCTCTAGGCCAGTTTCCACAGCTAAAATTGAGATTTTACTTCATATAACTCTTAAATTGAGAACATTGTTTCTAGGAATCAATGTCTTTTTAGGGTGTTATTTTAAATCGTTGTTTGGTTAATTAGCCTGTTGGTTGGATTGTTAACTTACTGTTGTTTTATGGGTTTGTTTTTTTGTGTTGTTTTTTTCAGAAGGAATATATAAAAGGTAAGCTCTGAGTTCCTAAAGAACAAACTGTCTCTGTTTTGATCTCACACTGAATATGGATGCTATGAAATAGAACAGAAAAGTAATGAGACGTCACAACTCCAAAGTCAGAAGCCTTGTGCTCAAATAGCAGCACCAGCATTCTGTGTCTTTGGGAAGGTTACTTACTCTCTTTGTGCTTCTAATTTCTTATGTGACTGATGGGATTTTAATGGTGTCTAAGACACAAGATTAAATAAATTAGTATAGAAAGAAGAGGGTTTGTCATATTGTGAGCATAATATGAATATGGATATTAATAGAATATGGGTCCCAAGTCTGGATTCAAGTTATCATCCATCAAAATGTAAAAGCCTTTGCTCCTTTATTGTTCAGTATGTGGTGTTATTGGTGAGAAATTTGATCAAGCTCATTTTTATTCTTTTGCAATAATCGGCTTTGGTGTCTATAAAACCTTTTAGAATCCCCTGTATTTGACATTCTGAATATCATGTGATTGTGTCTACGTGAGGAGGATTTACTTCATTGATTCAACCTTTGTTGTTCCCATTGATCTGAAAATTTGTTATCTTCTGCTTTAGGAAATTTTCTTGATTATTCTTGAATGTTTTTATTTTTTCAATTTTCACTCTTCTCTGTTTATGACTAAATATGAGGGCAAGCGATAGACATTCTCAAGTGAACTAGATACTCCAAAATATAGTGCCCATGGTTCTTTCCTGAAACACATTTTATGGGGACACTATCAGTTAGTGGGAAGAGTGATGATGAAACAAAATAAGATGCATCAGAGAATGACTGAGTATATCCTGCTTTTTCACTTGACATGTCAAACATTTATTTGCATACTATAAGAAAGTATACTACATATTATTTTATTTTATTTTTTATTTTTTAAAATATATATTTTATTGATTTTTTACAGAGAGGAAGGGAGAGGGATAGAGAGTTAGAAACATCAATGAGAGAGAAACATCGATCAGCTGCCTCCTGCACAGCCCCTACTGGGGATGTGCCCGCAACCAAGGTACATGCCCTTGACTGGAATCGAACCTGGGACCCTTCATTCCGCAGGCCGACACTCTAGCCACTGAGCCAAACCAGTTAGGGCTACATATTATTTTAGTAGCTTTTGGACTATAGCTGTAGTAAAACTTCTTTGAACAATGATGATTTCTTTTCATTTGCTAAGGGGGAATGTTTCTTCCCTACTCCTCCTGTTTCCTTACATGAATAACATCCATTAACATAATACTCCTTGCTTCTCTCAATCCTATCTACTATCCCTTAGTTACCCTTACTCAGTCTCAAAGAGGTTTACCTGATTTGTAAATTTCAGAGGAGCCATGCTCCTTCTTCTCTTTTTTTCCTTTTGAACTGATGCCATAAACAAGTATGTAATTTGGGTTGCTCTTCTGTATGCCATTAATTTTGAAGGACTCTCTGCTCCTATAAAGTAGCAGCAATGGTAAAGGACCTGGCAGACTTGGGGGTGGAATGTCAAAGAAACCAACAGGAGGGACATTAGCCAGATACCTTAAGAAAGATGCATCCAATTTTGAAGAAAAATACTAACTAATGAAAATTTAAATCTTAACTAAAGATTTAAACTTTGTTGCTTCTTTATTAAACACAGACTTTTCCCTTGGTAGTATGTAGCTTATATTTTCAATGTAGTTATATCTTTATACACATAGAGTTCATTGTCTTCTAATATTTACAGCATAGTAAGAGATTTTAAATCTTAACTCTCATGGTATTTTTAAAGGAGATTGCAGTTTAAGACGTCTTACTTTATAAAAGATAAGATATACAGTGGCTGTTTCTATAGAAGCAGGGCTACAAATATTGTGCCTTAGAAATCATAAAAGTTCCAGGGTTTTAAGAAAAAGCACCATCTTTTGGAGGCATTAGCTAGATGTTGAACTACTACCATAGAAGACACTGAGTATGCTGACCAGGTATATGGGAGCTTTAGGATTCCTGCAGGTTGACCTACAATTCAATAAGCACAATGCCCCTTAGAAAGCATGATGCATTAGAACACCAGTGTAGTTTGTTAATGCTAGCTATGGAACTATGTTCAAAGAAAAACTTAAATTGATATTCTTTAATATACTGGATAGGATATAAACACATATCAAATAATGCCCCATTCCAAATTTCTAAACTTTTTAAGAAGATGGCAATGTCTCAAGACATTTCATTGATGTAATTATAAATCCTATGCAATGTTTTTTTCCTAAACAGTTAAGAATGAAAGTTATTGAATCCACATGTGAGTAGAATCTACAAATTTCTATGAAATAGATATCTATTCAGTGAGGTTTAGAAAATTAAAATAGGCCAAAACCATGGAAGAATTTAGAAATGTGTCAAATATTCCTCCTCAGTATTTCACAGGTAAAATATTTCAACCTTTAAGGAATATGTAATTTCCATGTAAATTAAAACCATTACTAACATTAAGATGGAAACTAAGAATTATAGCATAAATGATAATATAAAATGATAGTATCTCTGACCTTTGATTATCTCTTAATACTAATGCATCAGCAACTCCTGCTAATTGTGCCTCCTAAATAACTCTCAAATCTATCCACTTCTCTTCACCTCTAATACTTTTCCTCATAGGAGGTAGACAACATTCTTAAGCATAGCTGAATAACATTGATTTCTCTGGCCTTGCCTACCATTCTAGATTCATCAGGCAATACGCATTACCACTGACTCATTCTTATGGACACATATAGACCCTGTAAAAAGGAATTAGATTTGTGTTAACTTGAATGGACATCACCTAGAGGTCTGGATGGAGAATTGGGATGACTGCTAGAAATCAGGAGCTGTTGTGGAATCATAAGTGACCAGTCAAATAAGGCATGCACAATGTCAAGACTCTGAAGGTGGCGCGGTCAATGTGGCTCAGTGCTTGAGCATATACCTATGAACTAGGAGGTCACAAGTCAGGGCACATGCCCAGGTTGCAGGCTCAATCCCTAGTGTGGGGCGTGCAGGAGGCAGCTGATCAGTGATTCTCTCTCATCTCTGATGTTTCTGTATCTCTCTTCTTCCCCCCCTCCTCTCTGAAATCAATAAAAATATATATTTTTAAAAGAATCTGAAGGTGGAAAGCCCCAGTACTGGAAGATAACTTTTGAAGAACCTAAAAAAGCATTTTCTGTGAGAGGAAATCATTTGGATTTCTTCCAGATAGAAAACCTGTATTTCTGATAGAAATCCTTACATGATAGCCAAGTAATACCTTATCCTTTGTCTCCGATTCCCACTCTCTTACTGTCCTGCAACAAACTGGGAAATCAAAGATCAGTAGACATTGCGTAGGAGAGAGTTAAAATAAGATAATAAACCAATCTCATCCCATTTTCATCCAATTACCAAACTAGGCTGAAATTGGAAGAAAGAGAAGATTTACGTTATGCAAGACTGAATTTTTGCTATGGATTGTACTAGACTTTTTCTTACCTAAAAACGACATTATTAAATACCTAAAAGTGAATGGAAAGTCAGTAGGATCTACCCAAGGGAATGTGAAATAGTGGAAAGGGACATTCAGCACACGTGCAGAAAAAGCATAACGTGTTCCTCTATTTTATTTTATTATTATTTTTTTCCGTGGTTTGATCAGCCAACCCCTTCACTATAGTTTCTCTGGTGACCAGCCATCAGGACTCCATCTCTCCGGCAACTCAGCTCCCAGAACAGGGTAATATAACCCTCTTCCTTTGCTCCACTGGCCCTAGTGGTGTCAGCAGTTCCCTGGGATTGTCAGTCGGAATTGTCTCTCTTTTAAAAAAATTTATCTTTATTGTTGAAAGTATTATAGATGTCTTTTTCTATTTTCCCATTGACCAACTCCACCCGCCCCTCCCAGGTCTTTACCACACTATTGTCTGTGTCCACGGGCTATGCATATATGCAGAGAAGTTCCCAGGTTAATCTCTCCCCACCCACACACCTCCACCTCCCCCACTCGCCCCCCCCCCCCCCCCCGAGATTCCTCAATCTGTTTCATGCTTCTATGTCTCTGGGTCTATTTTGTTTTTCGGTTTATTTTGTTCATTAGATTCCATATATGAGTGAGATCATATGATGCCTGTCTTTCTCTGACTGGCTTATTTCACTTAATACAATACTCTCCAGGTCCTACCATGCTGCCTCAAATGGTAAGAGATCCTTCTATTTTTACTGCTGCATAGTATTCATGGTATAAATGTACCACAGCTTTTCATATCCACTCATCTATTGATGGGCACTTGGGCTGTTACAGATCTTAGCTATCGTAAATTGTGCTGCTGTTGTCTCTTGGGTTCCTTCCTTCAGCTTTCCCAGCAGCTGTTACTAGTTCCCTCTATTTAACCGAAGCCACTCCTCTTTTTTTTTTGACTTGACTCTTTTAAGGTGTTTTATAATAAAGGTAATTTATAACTTTAAAAATAATAAAACTATTTTGATTTAAAGATAACTTACAGAATACATGTGAAGCATTAAACTCAGTAAATACAAAAATGATGGGTAAAAAAGATACATGTTAGTCTAATCAGTTATTTAGACATACTGCAAAGTTGCAAGAATTATATAGTGAATACTAATTTTTATTCATAAAAATGGATTAATCCTAAAGGAAGGTCAAAAAATTTTTCTTTATAAATATAAAGAAAATTATATAAATATAAAGAAAATTATATAAATATAAAGAAAATTATATAAATATAAAGAAAATTATATAAATATAATTTTTATAAATATAATTTAATAGTGAAAGCAGAAACCACAGAAACAAGCTCTCTAATTAAGGAGAAGAGTTCATGTTTTCTTAATAGCTAACAATATAATTTAAGGACTTTTGGATTTAAAAGACAAATATTCAATTCAAACCCATGTCCATCACTACTCATATTATCTTTTCCAATTCAATGTACTTCTCTTGAGCTCTAGTTGTCTCACCTGCAAGACTGGCAGGACAATACCAACCTACTATAATTTCTGTGAGGATGGATTGATATTAGGTCATGAAACTAGTCTGTAAATTTGAAAATACTGCAGTATAGAAATATTAGTTAATAGTATTCTTTTCTTTCACAGTCAGCTCTATAATCTTTGGATCTTCATATGTTCTTACTAAAAAGTATTTAGTCCATCATTTTTGTCTGTTTTCACATAAAATTAGCTTCATCCTCTAATTATTTGTAAGCCTTTTAGTCTCCATGGCAATTTCAACTGCATCTTGCTCAAGTTGCAACAGTATTATCACAGGCAATTTTCAGATGCAGAGAAATCAAGTTTTTGTTTAAAGAAAAAATCAATCATGCTCTCAGTTTCTTTCCTAATATATTTTTTTATGTTCATTGGTTAGGGAATGCATTTTGAAAATCATTTGAAAATACTACCTAAACTTTATTTGAAAAAGATATAAGAACGGGATAAGGAAGCAAGAATATATGTAGATTTAGAAACCAATGTATAAATATGTGAACATTAACATAATTTTAGAATTGCTTCTTTTTTATTTTACATTTCAATTACTTCATTTATATGAATCTGGAATTATGCTATCTATAATAACAAAAGCACAATATGCTAATTAGACCAGACAGCTGAATGACCATCTGGACATCATTCCAGACGTCCTTCCAGATGAAGCCACGATGGCGGGGGCCAAGGCAGAGGCAGTTAGAGGCGATCAGGCAGGCAGGTGAGTGGTTAGAGGTGATCAGGCAGGCAGGCAGGCGAGTGGTTAGGGCAGGGGTGGGCAAACTTTTTGACTCGAGGGCCACAATGGGTTCTTAAACTGGACCGGAGGGCCGGAACAAAAGCATGGATGGAGTGTTTGTGTGAACTAATATAAATTCAAAGTAAACATCATTACATAAAAGGGTACGGTCTTTTTTTTTTTTTAGTTTTATTCATTTCAAACGGGCCGGATCCGGCCCGCGGGCCGTAGTTTGCCCACGGCAGGGTTAGGGTGATCAGGCAGGCAGACAGAGGCAGTTAGGGGTGATCAGGCAGGAAGGAGAGTGGTTAGGGATGATCAGGCAGGCAGAGTGGTTAGGAGCTATCAGGCAGACAGGCGAGTGGTTAGGGGTGATGAGGCAGGCATGAATGGTTAGGGATGATTAGGCAGGCAGGCAGGCAGGCAGGCAGGCAAGCGGTTAGGAGCCAGCAGTCCCGGATTGTGATAGGGATGCCTGACTGCCAGTTTAGGCCCTATCCCACAAAGGGTCCCGGATTGCAAGAGGGTGCAGGCCGGGCTGAGGGACCCTCCACCCCCTGTGCATGAATTTCGTGCACCGGGCCTCTAGTAGTCTTTTAATATCAGATAACCATGTTTTTGGTGTTTTGTTTTTTTTTAAAAACAAAAAGTGTTAGGTCACTACTTATAAAGATACATCTCAGTCCTGGACTGCTGGCTCAGTTGGTTGGAGCATCATCCCTTACACCTAAAGGTGGAGGTTTTGATTCCCAGGCAGGGCACATACCTAGGTTGCGGTTTGATCCCTGGTCTGAGTGCCTATAGGGAGGCAACTGACCAATATTTCTCTCTCACACTGATCTCTCTCTCCTCCTCTCTCACACTGATCTCTCTCTCCTCCTTCCTTCCACCCTCCCTCCCTCTCTCTAAATACACACACACACATATCCTCAGGTGAGGATTTTTTAAAAACAATACATATCTCATAGTTTTCTGTTTGTGCTCATGGCAGAGACTATTAGTATTCCTCTGCATTCCCAACCTCCCTTGCAAGTTGGGTCATGTGATGGGATCCTGGCAAAAGGACTGTGGACAGAAGTGCTGCTGTTAGATAGGATGAAGCTCTTAAGGTCTGGGAAGTTCTAAGTATTATTTTTTCCTAAAGGTTAAATTATAGATTATAGACACGGCAGTGAACAGGATGAGCTGACGGGAACTCAATGGGATAAAAGTAGCCACTGCAAAGAAGAAATCAACATATAATTCACCAAGTAGTATATATAAGCAATGGCTAAGCCTCCCTACGAGGCAGAACTTTGGATGTGAATTCCCTATCTCCTTTACTTGCTGCAAGTAATTAAAACCTCCTTGAGACAGCCACGTCTCACTTTTTAATAGAGCATCCTAAGTGGCAAACACGAGTGTGGTAACACTGCAAGACATTTCCATTTCCAGGTCTGGCTCCTCAACAGACACCACACAAACCTCTGGTTCTATCTTGCCCTGCTAGCTTCTAGCAGTCTTGGAGCTGCGTGGTTCCAGTTGGTATCGCTATAAAACAGAGGAGGGCCACCCAACCCCACTGTACTCTGCATGAGCCAGAAACAACCTCTACTATGTCTAACCACTTTCATTTGTTGTTGCAAATTAATAGTTAGAGCAAGAGTTCTAGGACTGAAGGGATTAAGGGATGCTTAGTGAAGGAGGACAGTTGAAGAAGGACAGTATTCTTAAGAAGGCAAGAAATTCCAAAAGTGAACTCAGGCAATAGAATCAGAAACTTGGTTCCTGCCCCAGCTGATGTGGCTAAGTTGATTGAAGCATGGCCCCATACACCAAAGGTGGCGAGTTCAATTTCCAGTCAGGGCATATACCCAGGTTGCCAATTCCATGGTTCCATCCCCAGTTGGCGTGTGCCAGAGGTAACCAATAGATCCCTCCCTCCCTCTCTCCCTCCCTCCCTCCCTTCTTCTCTCCATTCCTTCCTGTAAAAACAAATAACATAAAAAAGAAGCTTGGTCCTAGAGATGATGAGGACACATAAAGCACTTCCTACATACCCCAACTGACTTGAATAGATGCTGGCTTTCTTATGGCGATCAGGAATCAGGAAGATTTTCAAGTCATTTTTTATTATAATTTTTAAATTCAGGCTTTTAATATGTCAGGTACTATTTTAAGCATTCAATTTTAAAAAATATTTTTAAGAATATCCAAGCAAAGGTGTCGTTATAATTCTACTTTAATAAATGAAGAAATGGAGGTTTAAGGAAGTTAAGTACATTATCCAAGGGAACAGAACTACTAAGTGGCAGAAGTGAGATTTGAACACAGATTTTTCTCTCTCCAGAACAGGGGCAGGCAGCCCACTATACATACTGCCTCTCTAGGAGAGAAGTGAACCTAGTTAGTTGAACTGGCATTTCTCTGAACTGTAGTCAGACTCATTTCCACTGCACCACTGACAGAGATAGGCCTCTGGTGACTGTTCCTCCATTAGATGATAATTCTGGAAAACACACACACACACACACACACACACAAAACACACACACACCTTTAAATAATATCTTCAAAGTTAAGTGAATGCTATGCCCTTAACTTTGATAATTTTGCTGGCTTCTTGACCTTTAACACTCAATCAGGTAATATGGCTGTGAAATGATCTGGTTTATATGTTGTTTACTTTTCTTTATTTTTGTCTTGATGATTTTGGTGTGGGCATATATGTAAGAACATGTAACATGAGATCTGCCTTCTTAAACTTTTAAATGTACTGTACTAACTGTAGGCACAGTGTTGTAAAGCAGATCTCTAGAGCTTAATCATGCATTACTGAAACTTGATACCTACTGAATAGTAACCACCGCCCCCCCCCCGCCCCTGGAAGCAACCATTGTACTCTCTGCAGTAGACTATACCTCATGTAAATAGTATCATGCAGAATTTGTCCTTCTATGAATAGCTTATTTCACTTAGCAAATGTCTTTAAGATTCATCCATATTTTTGATATAGCAGGATTGTGTATTTATTCCTTATCTTATTTAACTAGAACATGTGTTCCAAGAGAGCAGTGATTTTTGACTGTGTTCAGTTTGTCAATATATCTCTGCCACTCAGAACAGTGCCAAGAACAAAGTAAGAACTTAATACATTCTTGAATAAGTGAATTATATCATATTTGATGCTTTTTAATAAAAGGTACATGAGATGAAACTTTGAAGAATGAGTATTGTGGCAGTCAGGGGTTTGGGCTTGGAAACTCAGATTGTAGGTTTTAAACCTTGCCTTACTAGGAACTATGAGTGACTTTGCAAAAATTTCTCAAACTCTCTGTTCCTCAGTTTCTTCCCTTGCATAATGGGGATAATAGTAGTACCTTCCTCAAAGGGTCCTTATTTATGTTTACTAGTGGCCTGGTGCATGAAATTTGTGCACATTAAAAGGGGATTAATTAGAGGAAATATTTTAATATTGCTCTTTGCCCTTTCTCTATAATAAAAGTGTCAGAGATGAAAGAAAATTAGTAAAATGTATATGAAAATCTTCCTCCTGTCAGAGTCTGGGGCACACCCTGGGACCCAGAGTCAAGTCCCTGCCCACCCACGGCACCTCAAAATCACATGAGACCCAGACCCAGCCAGGCCCATCCCCATTGGGTGAGATCCAGACCTGGCCAGCCCCACCCTTGTCAAGCCCCGCTGGGCTGGGGGGCGCAGCCTCAGGTCCCCCGTCAAGCCCTGCCAGGTGGGGGATGCAGCCTCAGGTCCCCCATCAAGCCCCGCTGGGTTGGGAGTGTGGCCTGAGGTCCCCCAGCCTGGGCTGAGGCAGAGGGCATGCCTAGAAATCACCCATTAAGCCCTGCCAAGTGGGGGATGTGGCCTGAGATCCTGCATCAAGCCACACAGGGCAGGGGGCACAGCCTCAGGTCCCCAGCCCAGTGCCATGCAACCTCAGGTCCCTGCTGATTGCTCGTTAAGGCTTGTTATGGGAACTCGGCCTCCACTGTGGGTGCAGCCATCTTGTGTTACGGAAACCCTGCCTCTGCTGTGTGAGCAGCCATCTTTGTGATGGTGTGACAATCAATTTATTAGGATAAATATAATTTATAATTGTAACAGATGCAAAAAAGCAATACTTATGTGTTTGTTATATAAATAAGCCTTAGACAATTTAACTTATATCTAAAAGCTTCAGGTTTCGTTATTTGTTTTTAGTTGTTTCTGATAACAAACTTTATTCTTCATTAAAAAAAATAGATAAAATTGGTTTACAATCGAGTCAGTTTGTTATTGTTGGAAGTGAAGTTCTTGGGATGCGGCAAGGAAATGAATTTCCCGAGGCCCCCACAGAAGGATGAGGGATCCTGGAAAGCTTTATTGATGATGTAACATTAAGGGTATTCCCCTCCAATGTCCATCTCAGTTCATCCCTCTATGGGAAAAAAGTCCAACCGTGGGGCCAGAATAAAGGCTCTGCCCATAGTTTCTGTGCCATATTGCAGTCCAGTCCAATCCAGCATCCTGCATGTGGAGTCTGCACGGCCATGGGCCATGTGGCTGCTTAAGGCCATGTGGCTATGGAGAGAGAAGAGGCAAACACCCGGGCAAGTGGGAGTGATAGAGTAGGAGAGAATAAGAGTTAGAGAGAAGGAGAGCAAGAGAGAAAAAGCTCTTTTGTTCGGGGTTTTAACCAAGAGCTTAACCAATTAACTTTTCAAGATGTTGCACGCTTCTGTTGGGGTCCATTCCCTAGCCAACCCGTTATTTCCCAGGCTACCCTGATTGCAAGCACTTTGCCTGTATCACCCCAACTTCACTGCACATGCACTCATCTCCCTCTTTGTTGGAACCCTTCCCCCAGGGATCTGCAGAGAATGGACTGGTGGTTCCTGTGGACTATGAAGCTATAAGTTCCTGGTGAAGCTGTCCAGATGACCATGCTTATAATGCCTGGCCTTCCTTTTGCTCTCTTTCTATTATTAATATTAACTAGATAATTAGGATGATAAATTCATTTTTAAACAAAATTCCTTGAGCTTGGTGCTATGTGCACAGCTGCTATTAATTCACGCTACTGCAGAGAGTGTGGCATGTATGGATGGGAGTGGGGTAAAGTGATGTATCCTGTGGTCATTTCAGTGTAAAAATAGGTCATTGTTTGTTCAAATTAATCAATTTAACCAAGAACATGCATTAGATAATTAGAATCCACATGTACTTTTGTTTGAATAGATTTTTTTATTTCATAAAACTGGGACTAGGATTCTTTTCAGAATTACATTGCACATTTTCATTCTCTGAAGAATGTCTTAAATTCTTTTTTTCTGTACATGGCACTTTTTTGTGGCATTTTGTACAGGAGGATTTTAAGTTTGACAGTATCATGGACATGCCTGTCCAAAGCTCTTGTCATCACATTTCAGGACTGGAAATATATATTATTCAAAAACATATCACACATCTGTCAAGAGCTGGACATCTCTGACTGAGTCAAAGTCACTTGTCCCCAATTCTCCCTTAATTATATCATTCTTCTGTGTTTAAAAAAGTAAGCTCAGGGATGACTAGGCAAAACTGTCTACTTTAAATCCTCAGCCTGTAAATTCAAAGTTTTCCATATTTTGTTCTTTCAATATATTTTCATTCTTATTCTGAAAAGACACTCCTTTGAATCTTGTTTTTCAGTCTTATTGACTTTGTTAAATAATTCTTTATTGTTGAAAGTAGTGCATATGCCCCCCCCCATTGACCCCATCTTTCCCCCTGCCAACCCTCCCACCCAGGCCTTTAGCACCCTATTGTCTGTATCCATGGGTTATGCATATATGCATACAAAGTCTTTGGTTGATTAGCCTTCCTCTAAAACTCCAATTTCATTTCTTGCTTGAGGCCTTTGCCTAACCTCCTCTACATAGAATATTTTTTTGCCCCCATATAAACTCTAAAAACATTGGGTATTACAAATTCCATTTAGATTCTTCTTTAAAATATTGCTATCTCTCTTATTTATTATATACTAGAGGCCTGATGCATGAAATTCCTGCAAGAGTAGGCCTTCCTTCCCCTGGCTGCTGGCACCCAGGACCCAGGCTTCCCTCTGGCACCCAGGACCCAGGTTTCCCTCGAAGAGGGAGGCCCCACCCACCTGTGGCAGCCTGCCAGTAGGTGGCCTGGGCCTCCCTCTGCGGGGTGATCATGGGGTGATGGCCAGGCCCCAACCAATCGCATCGTACCCACCTTGGCTGGCCTGGCGCCAGTGGGTGTCATAGCATGATCCTGGATGGTCATCCTGAAGATCGTCTGGCCTAATTAGCATATTATGCTTTTATTATTATAGATTATATTTCATCATGCTCAGATTCTTTTATGGATTGAGCTTAAATTCCCAAAATAATAACTGGTGCCTAATAGATTTCCTTGTTTCACTGATTATTTATATTTATGTTGCTTTAGGGGGCACTTAATCTAGAATCCTCTCAAGGGATTTTAACAGTTACACAAAAGCAACAACTGTTTAAAGTAGGTTTCAATTCTCAGTGTTAAAAAAGACAAATAAAATAAATATTTAGCATGTACCAGTGAAAGTTATTTGACTTTATGTGCATAAATTAGTTCATATTTACTACAATTGTTGAAGGGATTATCCACATTTTATTGATGAGTAAATTATTCCTGAAAATCAATAAGCAACTTGTCCAAGATCACATAGTCAAGATGTGGCAGGACTGGAAAACCCACTCAGTTTACCTTCCTCCAAATCCTCTGTTCTTTCTACTTTAGCATATATTTGACCCTTGAACAATGGGTTTGATCTCTGCTGGTGCACTTATGAACAGATTTTTTCAGTAAATACAGTCAGCTCTCCACATCCTTGGAGTTCACATCCTCAGAAATTGAACTACTGTACATCTAATTTTTATATTTTTTGGCTTCAGAAAACACAGAGATTTGGAACACCTACATAAGGTATTTACAAATGATTATCAGAAGGAGAAAAATTGGATAGAATATTTAAATTTTATTTGCAGGTTTTTAGGTGATTTCTTTTTTAAAAAAGTCCTTTGATTCTCTTCTCTTCTGCATAGCAAATCAACACAAACACAGCAACTTAACAGAAAAGTACATGTATTATCTCACAGTTTCCGTGAGTTAGCATCCCAGTATGGCTTAGCTGGTCTCTACTCAGAATTTCATAAGCTGCAATCAAGATGACAGCTGAGCCTGGGTTTAGTTAAGGCTTGGGGTCCTCTTGCAAGTTTCTGTGGTTGTTGACAGAATTCATTTCTTTGCAGCTTCTGACACATCAAGGTGATTTGCTTCTTCAATGCCAGCAACAGAAACAGAGCAGGTCTCCACAGTTTTCAGTCTCTGAGCTCAGGTAAGTCCTGAACCCTCTTTTAAAGGTCTGGCCTACACAAGATAATCTCCCTTTGATTAATTAAATTTACATGATTGGGGACTTTAATTACATTAGAAACATGAGACAATCCTTTCATTTTGCCAAATAATGTAACATAATCACAGATGCATGTGATATATCTTCATATTCACAGGCCTCACTCAGACTCAAAGTGTGGCTCTTTGAAGATTATTTTAAAATTCTGCCCATCACAGGTATATTTTAATGAGCATTCAGTATTCTATTAAGATCTTAAAATTTGAGCTGAGAAAATAACACACACAGTTCTTTTATTTCTAAATTCTTCTGATTGATATTTAGACTATTTACAATCAGGAATTAGTAATTAAGTGTGATCTGTGTAAATAACATTGTTGTTCGAGTTATTTTCTTAGAAGTAAACCATTCTTATACAATCTTTGTTTCTGAAGAGATGACTGTATAATAAATATTGAAGAATATTATGGAGAGGGTTTAGTGTTAGATGAACTAATTGTATGGCTATGTGTAATAAGCTAGTATTGACTATGATTCAAACCTAGAAAGAGATGAAGGCTGAAAATTTGCCATTAGATTTGGTCAATGGAAATAGCAAAGTTTTATACTTGATTAGCCATCAAATATCTTTCTAAAGCTTGTATATCAGATTAATAATTCCTTTGGGGATACGAAGGTCATTGTGCATTTCCTACTCGAGATATCATCTCACCACGCATGGGACAGCCAGCTTAGAAATATGAAACAGCTTATTAGAGGTAAGTCAACACTCAAGGGCCATGAGGATATTGCTGGAGCAATTCTGTTTACTTGTTTGCTAGAACCCAAGGAGTTGATGAATAAGCAAGCATGGTGATACAATTAAAAATGAGAAATGATGCAAACATTATGCTCCCAGGACTTTCTCCAGAGATTATTATGCAAATATTAGAGCACATGTTGTGTTGGGTTCTCCTTCATTTTCATCTTCAGGTAAACTTATTTCAGAATTAGTTTTGCTGTATAGATATTTATGAGTCTTACCAAAACCCAGACCCTCCCCTTGTAGAGAAAAGTTATATGGACTTCAGAAGGAAATTGCCACGCATAAATCATCTCAGAATGTGCCTGAATGTATGTTTCCCATGGCAGAAGGGATCTATTCAGGAAACATGTCTAGACAACCAAGACAGACAGGAAGAGTGTGACAATAGTTACCTACCAACTTCGTGTCCCATCAGGGCCCCCTGAAGTTGAACCATAAATATGAGGCACATATTTCTCTTAGGCAGATTATCTGTTCTACCAGCTAAAAAGAATTTCAAAGGCTACTGATAACTTTTAAATCGATTACATTAGTTGGAGGGTCTCAAATTTCAGTGGGCATAAGAATTACCTGATTATACCTGATTCTTCTCTGGATAAGGTTCAACCTTCTTTGAAGTAGCTTAGACTTGAGTCAAGAAAAAAATCACATCTACGTGGAAATATAAGAAAACAGTAACCAGGTTAAAAGACAATTTTGAATGTAGCACGTTAGAACAGGAACTTCCTTATAAGTGATTAGAAAGCACACACATGAACATGCATACATATACACATGGACAAATAATCATTAGTAGAATAGTAAATTACAGGCCTTTAAATATGAGTCAGGTTTTGGGATTCTTACTGAGAAAAAAATAAGACTGTGTTGTGTTTTAAGAGTAGTCCCATGTGATAAAAATATAACATAAGCCATATGTGCAATTTAAAATTGTTTCATTATCACATTAAAAATACAAAAAGGGCTGGGAGAGATCAAGGGGGAAAAAGGAGACATATGTAATACTTTCAACAATAAAGAATTTTAAAAAAGAAATTTGAAAAAATAAATAAAAATATAAAAAGGAAAATTAATTTACTGATATGTTTCCTTTCATTTTTTGATAAGTTAAATACATTTTGGAAATTAAATAAATGCCATTTAACATAAAACAAGGGCTGTTGGATTCCAGATATTTCATTGTCAAGATTCCAGAAGAGGTCTCATGTTTATGCTGCATGGAAGCAGCAGGGCCCTCTTCCTGGGCTGGCTGGTGACTTCCTGGGCATTCCTGGGGAGGCTCTGTCACCAGCTCCACCCCATTTGCACCTTCCTGCTCACTACTCAGTGTTGCCAAGGTGAAAAGCAATTTGATTTCAAATGGGTGCCTTTGATTCTAGATGTCTATTTTATGGCAGTCCATCCAGCATTTGTATCAATCCACTGTTGTTATCTTTAGCTATGGCATATCAATCGCTATGGCACATCTCTTTGTGCCTTTTCTTTGTACTTTTGATCACTCAGAATGAAGTTAGTCTCTTTCTTTGAGTTATCCTTAAGGCTGAAGGCTTTTCTTCATTGACTCATTAGCACTGCTGCAAATCTTCTGGTGGCTACAGCAGAGCTCCCTGCTTTGGGAAATACCCAAAAAATGATTTCCTGGTATCCTACCAGCTTATATGTTAAATCAGACCATCCTAAACATACTTAGAGTGAGGAAAATTCATCTAGCCATTTTAAAATGATGTCATAAATGGGCAAATGGAAACAATTTTTTTTATGTACAGACAACAAAATTAATTTTTAAAAATAGATTGAATTATCACATAAACTTCTCTTAAATTATTTAAGTTCCTTACCCAAAGGTAATAGGACTAATAGTTTAGATTTTACTTTCTGTAAACTTGAAATCCAAATACGATTATGATAGTTTAGGAAGTTGACACTTTTTATAAAAATGACACATTATCAACACTCTCAATGTAGACATCAGTTTTGCATTATTCATAATCTAATGTAGCATAATTAGGAGCTAAGTGAAAATTGAAGGGTCCATTCACCCACTAATTACTTTAATGCGTGACTTTCATTGGTTTCATTTTTCCATTGCTGCCTCATTTCTTGCTGCTTACCATTCTCTGTCTAAAACCCCTACTGCTGCAAATTTAGTTCCAGCTGCCCTTGGGGTTGTGTTTAGATTTGGGGCTGAGAAGAAACATAGTATACAAATTATCTGGAAGATGGGTTTTGAAAATTGTGGGCACAGGAATATTTGGTTTGAAATTTGAGGCTGAGACTGAATCCTCCTTGAAAGTAATATTTTATTGGCAGCACTTTTGAATCATGTGGAGAGTGAGACTGACTCAAAGTATTGTCAGCCAAGTGACTGTGTCAGGAGGAGGAATGGTGTGCATCTTTTTACTGGAGTGCCACTTTTTATCTTCACCGAATCTGAAAATATAAAGCATTAATAATAAACATATGAATACAATCTTGGAAAATATGTGATCTGTTCACTTTACAATTCAAAAAAAATGCCAAAAGTGAAATGACCACTTTACTAAGCCTAACACTTCAGTTTATTCCTTTGAAATGTTCCAGCTTGCTTTTGCATATTTTGCATGCATACCGCCTATTAACACAACAGAAAGCATTTCAATAGCATAAATTAGGGAAGTATGCCAGCATGGCACAGTCCTGTTCTCTGCTCAAATGATCACAAGGCTGCAATGAAGGTGTCATTCAAGCTGAGGATTTGCCTGGAGAAAAACCCACTTTGGGCTTCACTCTTGTCAGAAATTATAGCTTGCCACGGAGCACCAAGGTGCCTGTGTCCTTGCTGTCAGCTAGCGGGTGGCCACTTTCAGTTCCTAGAGGCTTTTCTTCTTTGTTGCAACGTGGCCCCCTCCATTGTCAAAGCAGCAATGATCTGTCTGATCCTTCTTGTGCATGTTGATTCTTACTCCTTCTGCCTCTAAGCTCTAAATCCAGATACAAGGGCTTATGCCATTAGGTTAGACCCCCTGCCTGATAATCTTTATTTTAAAGTCACTGACTTGGGACCTTAATACCTCTGCAGAATCCCTGTTGCCATATGAGGTGATATAATCACGAGAGTGACAGCTCATCAAATTCACAGGGTCCACACTCAGGGAGGAAATTGTTACAAGACTGCACCTCATTGGGGGGCATCTTAGAATTCTGCCAGTCACAATCATGTCATATATAATTCAGATTTAGAGAAAAACTGTTATTTATGAAAGATTATGGAAGCAGCCTGCCTGCTATCAACCAGGAGATGAAACTCAGGAGTACAAAAGGAAAGCAAAAATAGGATCCAAATATAAACCCAGGTAATGAGGAATCAGAGTTAATGTGAGTTGAACAAAATGATGCCATTGGAGAAGGGAGGCTCTGCTAACTCTGAGCGTTGTTGATATCAGGTGGTTTCAGTTATTTAAGCTAGCATTTTCTTTGTCAGAACCTTGGGAATTTCTCAAACCACAAGACTTAGGTTCAGTTGCACCTGGTGTAGTTTTGTATAATAGGCTGAATGGAGGGCAGAGTAGACATAGTGGAGATATTAGCTTTTATAGGATTTTGCCCAGCCTTACTATTTCTACTTATGAATCCAGATCTCTTCCTGTGCTTTTGCTCAGAGAGAAAGAAAACCCATTTACTGTATTTTACTTTGAAATGTTAGGTTTGTGGCATCCCACATGCAGTGGTGACATATTCAAAAAGGTTTGCTTACACTAAGGTATTTGCTAGTGGCTTTCCTGGAAGTGAAGAGGTGCAGGACTAGCAACCTGTCACCTAACCTTTCTGAGATTTCTCTTTAGAAAGATTATAAAATCTGTAAATTACAATTATCTCAAGTGGACAGAAAAGCTGTTCTTTTTTAAATATATCATTTTCATGTTTTTATTTTTCCATTATATATATATTTCAGAGAGGAAGGGAGAGGGAGAGAGAGATAGAAACATCAAAACATCAATGATGAAAGAGAATCATGGATTGGCTGCCTCCTGCACACCCCCTACTGGGGATTGAGCTGGCAACCTGGGCATATGCCCTGCCCGGGAATCTAACCCGGTACCCTTCAGTCCACAGGTCGATGCTCTATCCACTGAGCCAAACCAGCTAGTGCCGGAAAAACTGTTCCTGAGAGACACAGAACTTCAGTCAGGCTCAAACTCTAGGCATTGGATATCTTGGGGTTGATATTTGGGGACCTTTAAACACAGTTCCTCGCCCAACCACCATGACTCAGTGGTTGTGTGTTGACCTATGAACTAGGAGATCATGGTTCGATTCCTGATCAGGGGACATGCCCGGCTGCTGGCTTGATCCCCAGGAGGGTTTGTGCAGGAGGCAGCCAATCAATGGTTATCTCTCATCATGGATGTTTCTATTTCTCCCTTTTCTTTCCTCTCTGAAATCAATACAAAGATATTTTTTTAAATAAAAATAAACACAGCTCCTCTATTTGTCCCCTGCTTTCCTGTAGGATGATGTGTTAACACATGGAAGTACTTAAAGCTGTTGAGAAGGAAGCAATATGCTGAATCATAATTCTTGGAAAACATTAGGGATGATCAATACGTTCCTCGAGATTTATCTTTAGTCCTTCAGTAGGCCCAATGGCACACTCATTAATATGATTTGGGCTATGTAGCAGTGACATAGCAACAAATTTTCTCTACCAGTGCAGGCTCATTGTGGGCAGATTTTTGTCTTTTCTGTACCAGACTTTATCCTCATTTCTTAGAATAGTGTCCAAACAAAATATGCACCTGTGGAACAACAAAGAACTGTATTGATGTGACCTCTCAAACATATGAGGGCAAAGACAACAGCCCCATGATTACTGTGCTCCCCTTGCCTACAAGTTCCCTACTCTCTGAGGACCACGCTGATCACTGAACTTGGGGTTTGTCTCTGTAAGAAATGGGGAGGAATCGTGCCAACTGTAAACCCAGGCCCAGCCATTTGTAGTCTGTCATTGACGGTCTTTCTATCCATTCTTCCTTTTGCAGTCAGGTAAACATGTTTATAATTCCTATCATTGATTACTCATGATGCTGAACTTTTGCTTGATGAGTGCAGCATTTCTCGTTGCATCCCCAGTGCTTAGCTTAATGCCTAACAAGGAGTGCTCAATAAATACTCTTTGGAAGATTGATCATTTATTTGTCTCCCAGGCTCATTTCTTTATGACAATCCACAAATTTGGCCAGTATTAGTTGAAAATGCAGTGTTTACGAATTGCCATGTATGCCAGACATTTAAAGGCAGTGTATCAAAATGTGAGACTTGATCAGAACTCTCTGGGGACAGTCTAAGTGGGAAACCAGATGTGGTTAAGACAATCAGATAAGTCAAAATATGAGACTGTGTATGTGGGTGTTTTAGAATGAGTGATAAAAAGAAAAATATCGGTAGAAATGAAAAGAAGAACTGAAACATATTGGGCTACAGAGGACAGAAAACACGTGATTATGAAGGAAATAGTTTGAATTATCCATCAGAGAGTGTGTGAACTTGCATAGGGGAAGAGCAGGACATCGCTTTAAAAACTGGTTACATTAGTGTCATGCTTTCCCTAATTCTCTATGTCCCAGGCACAGTCTTTCCTTCAATTCCTCATCTGAGGGCCTTTTATTGCATTTGTTCTCTTTTGCCTGGAAAACACCTCCCTTCCCTTTCTACTCTTCTTTTCCCACAATTATCTTTCACTTTTCAGTTGAAAGTTTTATTTATTCTGGGCAACTTTCTGTTGCTCTCTACCCTTTACTCAGCTAATCAGCACCTTTTCCCCAATTGAGCCAGCTTCTCATATAATTCGCTCTCATAGCATTTCATGACTTTCCCTTGGAAATATTTGCTGTGATATTAATTAATAGACTGCAAACTCAGAGAAATTTCTAATAACTACTTCAATATTTTAATAAAGGATGCTCATTAAATGTTTACTCAATTTTTGAATGATTACAGATGAACACTAGAGTATACGTCTGAAGATGCCAGGTTTGGTTGATGTGAAATCTATAAACTCTGGGCTGACATTTGAGGCTGCCAGTTTTCACTGTGGGAAGTCTTAGGCTCTCTGGGATCTATGGACAGTTATGAAAATAAGAGTTAAGAATTCAAGAAGCCAACTAATAATTCTTGCTTCAACTTATGAAAAAATAGTAAAGATAAGAGGGGAAAAAACTTAGCGTACAAATTTAGATAGGGAAGGTGAAGGGCAGAGCCAGAGTCACTCTAGCTTTCAAAAATGTTGCTCTCTCAATTCCCATGCACCCCATGCTCTATGCATTATTGATCATAAGAAACTTCAAGGCCGTATCTGCACTTCACTTCAGTGCACTTGCACTTATTGCTCATTCAGTTTGAAGTGTCTTTCTATCCCTCTCAGTCAACTCTGGACTTCCTGGTAAATATTGCACTGCTCCCTTTTGTTATCTCACTCCCAATAATAGGAACTTTACTAGAGGCCTGGTGCACGATATTCGTGCACTGGGGAGGGGGGCCCTCAGTTGGGCCTGTGCCCTTTCGCAGTCTGAGACCTCTCGGGGGATGTCCGATCGGGCCTAAGCCAGCAGTCAGACATCCCTCTCATTGTCCGGGGCTCTCTCTGTCCTGGACTCCTTGCTCCTCACTGCCCGCCTGCAGTGGAGGCGGGAGAGGTTCCTGCCACCGCCACTACACTCACCAGCTGTGAGCCCGGCTTCTGGCTGAGCGGCGCTCCATCTGTGGTAGCGCACTAACCACCAGGGGGAAGCTCCTGCATTGAGCGTCTGCCCCCTGGTGGTCAGTGCATGTCATAGCAACCGGTCATTCCACCATTCGGTCGATTTGCATATTATGCTTTTATTATATAGGATAACATACTATGCCATTTGCTGTTGTACATCCAATATCTATGATAGCATCTGGGAAATTGAAAATGTCCCAAAATGTTTATGAAATGAATGAATGGGTGAACAAACTAGAAAATTATACTTCTTCACTTCTAAGACATGTTTTTGTTTGTTTATATGTTTGTTTGTTTTTTGTTTTGTTTTTAAAAGTGATTATTTATCTGATACAGAGGCTAGGAAAGGGAGAACAACTACAACAAAAGATTGATAGATTACATAAATATAAATTCCATCAATATTATTGAAATATCATGTTAAACCTAAAAAATATTCATGTGTATAAAAAAATAGGATAGTCATTTTTGGATAGCTGTTTGTTTTAAAAATTAAAAGTTCCTGTCACTCCCCCTGGAAATTATAATAGGAAGTCCTGAATAAGATCGAATCAATAAAAATTATAATACTACATTCAATATTGAAAACACATTTTTAAAGACAATTTTGAAAAACTATAAAAATTCTTTTTTCAAGTACATTTATTCTTTGAATTATTTCAACAGTCAGTCAGTGAAATTATGATGCATAGAATTAGATAAAACATAATCTTAGCCTCAGGACCATGGTTATCTTCAAATTATACAGTGATCCATTCTTCATAATGCATATTAAGGAATTAATCAGATGAAGGTAGAAATCATATACTAGGAGATGTTTAATATAGTGCTATTTCTCATATAAACTTATGGAAAAAGCTTTATGAGAATGAGACAATAAATACTGTATATCCACATTAAAGATGTATTATTCAGACATTAAATATGTATGTCACTCATGAAAGTCTTTAAGTATAAAAATAAAGCTAACTTTAGTGAATTTATATTATTGTAAAATATATTTGTGTTTTTTATTTAAGACTGTAAAATGGTAAGTTGGAATATAAACTAGTACCTTTATGCTAGTATGTTAGAAGTTGGGGGTTAATATTAAAGATTTTGCAGTTGTTAAAATATTTAAGACTTAAAGTATTCTGAGTAACAAAATTCAATGCTAGACACACACTAAGGACTGCAAAAGTTAGTATTACTCAAATTTTGCAGAAATATGATCTAAGTCTAGTAATGTCAATGTGGTTAATAAAAATAGTGAGATTTCAGTTCATCTGATTTTCCAGTGAGGTATTCAATCTCATCTGTCATAGAATTATTTCCAAAATAGATTTAGATAAAATTTTGAGTTATTTGGGGAGATGGTGTTAGCTTAGGTTGTTATTGCTTTGGTAGTCAGAAAAATGGCTCCCCAGATACGTGCATCTCCTAATTCCTGAAATTTGTGTTTTACAGCTCCAAGAAAAAGCCCCATTGTTATTTTAACCTGATTTAAAAGTTTTTCCCCAAGAAAACATTATCCCCATTCTTTAATCAATTCTAATTACTTAATAACACAGTTGCCTAAGGATAAAATTCCAGTTGTGGAAATCAAGATCCCAGGCAAAATATTCAAAGGAAGATCTAGAGTAGGAGATGCTCATATAAAAACTCTGACATATTCCTGTGGATCCAGTGAACACTTGAGAATGCCTAGTCTGATTTGGATATTCTCTGCAAGGAGGAACTAAAAACTAGGTAAATAGAAAAACTGCCCAGGGGTTGAAGGGTTGTATCAACACACACACATAGAACCACTTAGCAAAAGATGGAAGACTTACTAGGTCAAACAATTTTTTAAAAATCTTTGACCAACCATAAGCTGATCACTAAACTGACTGAGCAGACAGCTTAGTAGCCACATACTATAGTGAATATAAACTTTACAGAGTTAATTATGTAAGTTTTTTTTTAGAAAGAGAATATACACACACTAGCAGCAACAAATCATGGCATAGTGTTCTAATTTCTAAAGTTGCCACATTATTATCTAAGAAGCTCAATTATCAATAAAAAAATAAAACTATGAGATACACAAAGAAAGAGAAAACTATGACCTATACACAGGAGGAAAAAATAGTCAATGGAAACACTCTCTGAGTGAGCATAGATGTTGGAGTTACTGGACAAAAAGTTTAGATTTGCTTTTAAAAGTGTATTCAAACAACAAAAGAATTAAAGAAAAATGTAAAAGTGATGTTTTACCAAAGAGACAATAACAATAAATTATTTAGAAACAAAACGAATAAGAAATTTTGGAGTTAAAGAGTAAAATAATAGAAATGAACATTTCACTATAGAGGGGTTTAATGTCAGATATGAACTAGCAGTAAAATGAGAAAATTTGAAAATAGGTGAATTGAGATTTTCAGTTTGAGGAACACAACTGATAAAGAATAAATATTAATGATTAGTGCCTCAGAGATATGTGAAACACCAATAGGAATTCCAACATGCGTACAATGGGATCCCAGAAGGAGAAGAAAGAAATGCCCCCC
>NW_005871191.1:1173656-1245906 GCF_000147115.1 Myotis lucifugus | reverse complement strand
AGAAATGCCCCCCATATATATATATATATATATATATATATATATATATATATATATAGTTATAGATGTGAATAAATGATGGGTTGAAAAATTCTCAGATTAGATGAAAACATTGTTTTTCATTAGAATAACCTCAATTATAATTTTCCAGGATAGTTAGAGATTGAATTGAAATGCAAAATTGAGTTTGAGTAAATTTTAAGACATATTCCAAGCTTACTTTTCAATTTAAAATTTCTTCTCCAGTTGCTTTTCAAAAATTTGTCTTTTTTCTCTACTGCCACATTCAATAGATTTCTTAATTTATCAATTATCTATCATCTATCTATCTATCTATCTACCCACCTACCTTGATTTTTAACCTAAAAATAAAAGGCCAAGGTGAGAGGCAAGGTTCATTTTTTTGAGATCCAAAAAAATCAAGAAACACTGATTCAAGAAGAAACACAAATAGCATTCTGATTAGGAGTTGGAGGCAAAGGGTATTTATGAGAAAGGGAAGGGGAATAATTAAATGAATACATGAAAGGAATTTCTATGGGTATTAATAAGCTAAGGGAGAAATTTCTGTAGTTGCAATAAGCTGACACAATGATGCTAATTCAAAAGATTTTTTAAAATTTTCAGTCCAGTAGTCATGATATCTGCTTTTCTGCTGGCTTTGCAAACAGTTGTTGGAGTGCAATGCTACCTTGGATCCAGTCCAAAGGTTGAGCCCAGTTGTAACATTCCAAAGGTCTGAGGAGTGTCATGCAAGGCAGAGTTCCTCTGGGATGGCACCTCTGATCCCATATTAAAGTGGCTTTGTTTATATTATTTATTTATTTTATTCATTCATTCATCCATCTATCCACCCATCTATCTATCCATCCATTCATTTATCTATCATGTATTTATCAGAGGCAATACTTCTTGTTTAATATCACAGAATATATTATCTCTTCTTTGCATGGTAAGTGTTTTTGTGAACGTTTTTTTTCTTTTTGCTCTTCTGGCTTTTTACAAATCTATTCCTCTTGAGTTTGTCTTTACACATCTCACATTTCACATTCATGGTTTTGATTGCTTGTTCCAAAATGAGTTTATTTAAATAAACCTCAATACTAATTTCCATAGTTCAATGAAATGCATATTAAAAGGTGGATACCTGTCTCCTGGTGTCTACTGTACCTGGAATGTTCCCTTCGTGGTTAATTTTTTCTCTTTATTTGAGGATGAATGCAAATGTTTCTTCCTTAGGAAGTATTTCCTTTTGCACATGTCTAAAGAATGCAGTGTAATTACTGATTCCATTTCTTACTCATTCTTTAGTTTTTAATAGGATATCTGAAATCTCCAATTTCATTTTTATAACAATTGATCTGAGCATTAAGCATTCAGACTAATGTTAACAAAATTGGCTTAACAAAGTCAAATGCTTTATCCTTTTTAAAATAGTTCTTTAGAAAAATCGTGCTTCACAGCTATGTTTATCATGTCTCTTTCCAATCGACTACCACAAAAAATCAAGTGCCTCTTGAAATCCTCAACCTAAATTATACTGCTTTTGTGGTAAATGCAGAGATTTACTAAAGATTAACAACCATTTGAAGCCCATTTAGAGACAGGAATAATGCTACATTTTCTGTGTTCTTTTAATATAATCCATTGTGTTGAAAATATTAGTTTCTTTGTGATTGAGTTTTTACAACTTCATATTGAAAGTATTATAGTTCACTAAAATATACTTTTGCTACATCAATGAAGTGGCTACATATTTTAAAATGTGAATATTTTTTTAAAAAGTATTTGTTTTAACTTCTGAGTTTGAATCTACATGGTCCATCACAGAGCTGTTCCAGAAATATGCCTGAGCAGCTTAATGTTGAAAACATTAAATATTCATTCAATATTAATTTGAAATATTTACTTCACCTTTAAAGGACATTTAAAATGTTGCTAAAATTTAATAAATTAAGAATTTTTGAACAAGGTATTAAAACACACAGAAAGCAGTAGCAGAATTTCTGTGATTCATGCATAAAATTGATTTATGAGCTTTCTAACCTGCCTTCGTGTATCAGAAAGGAGACTAATCTGAGTCCCTTAGAGGATCATAATACTTGCTATTGAATTATTCTCCACATGAAAGTTACATGCAGTAATATCATCTTGCTCCCTCCTTTCCAAATATAGTAAAATATCCTTAGAGCTAATTAAATCCTATAATGCTTTGTGATGGCTAATTTTGATGGGGCTGAAGGATGCCCAGATAGTTGGGTGTGTCTGTGAGGGTATCTCTGGAAGAGTTAGCATTTGAATCAGTAGACTGAGGAAAGAATCTTGCCTTCACCAAGGCATGAGGGCATCATCCAATCCACTGAGGGCCTGTGTAGAACCGAAAGTCAGAGGAAGGTCAAATTCTCTCTCTGCTTGAGTTGAGACATCCATCTTCTCCTGTCCTTGGACATGGGTGCTCTTGGAATATGTCTTGAAATTTACTCAAACTCAATTTTGCATTTCAATTCAATCTCTAACTATCCTGGAAAATTGTAATTGAGGTTATTCTAATGAAAAACAATGTTTTCATCTAATCTGAGATTTTTTCAACCATCATTTATTCACATCTATAAATATATATATATTGGGGGGCATTTCTTTCTTCTCCTTCTGGGATCCCATTGTACGCATGTGGGAATTCCTATTGGTGTTTCACATATCTCTGAGGCACTAATCATTAATATTTATTCTCTATCAGTTGTGTTCCTCAGACTGAAAATCTCAATTCACCTATTTTCAAATTTTCTCATTTTACTGCTAGTTCATATCTGACATTAAACCCCTCTATAGAGAAATGTTCATTTCTATTATTTTACTCTTTAACTCCAAAATTTCTTATTCGTTTTGTTTCTAAATAATTTATTGTTACTGTCTCTTTGGTAAAACATCACCATTCATTTTTCTGGTTCTCAAGATGGCAGATTGTAGGACTTCTAGGCCCCCATAGCTACATGAATCAACTCCTATAATAAATCTCCATATATGTATGATTTATCTTGATAATGCCCCAAATCATAGCATTTCATTTAATTTTCATTGTAATTAATGTGCATTCATAGAGGCAAATAAAAATAGAATTTCTTACCTTCATTTAAGGAACATTGTTAACATTCCTCTGTCAAGAGGTGGGGTCTATCTCCCTTCACCTTGAACTGCAGTGAATGGGACATTTTATAATTGTTAAGGCTGTCACAAAAGGTTATACAACCTCTGTCAGGTTTGGAACCTAGTGCCCATGTGGGAGAAAGCCACATATCCATATAAAATCTGCGTGAGCATCAGTAACTGAAAGGTGTTTTTCAGTCCCAATAATATGGTACCTTTATCTATTCCTATCACAAAAGAGGCTTTTATGTAGCTATAAAAATATGATGGATGGGGCAGGTTTTTTAAATAGAAAAAAAGGGAGGGTTAAGAGAAATTTTTTCAGAATAAACAATACTATTTAAAACATTTTTGGAATTTGAAAGGCAAAAGGCTGAAGATTTTGTAGTCTCTTGAGTAGAAGTGTAGGCAACAACATGATTTTTAGAAAGCAAGATGGCTTCTACCCCTCACTCTACAGGCAGGATTGAAATTTTTAGTAATGATGTATCCTTTTCCTCTGATGCACTGACTCAACTGTCAGTGTTGATCTGTGGGATCATGTTTTTCTCTGTTCCTCTAGGGGTACCTTGCATCTTCTGGCATGGAGGAAAATATGTCAGACACAGGTCATCTTAGTTCACAGTCTCTGACATTTCTTGAACCTAGAAACTTTTCAACAAGCCCCTTGATCTGACTTTTGGGTTGATCCTAATAATATCTGGAGCTATAATTTGGGCTGTTTCCTAGTGTCCAGTCAGTCTACCTTAGCTAACTGAGCTTAAGGTTGAATTACAAGTAAATCTTTTGCTCTCATCATTTCTCAGATAAATGGAAGAGTATAGGCTTATTATCTGTGCATGTAAAATATTTATAATTATCAAATATTTTATATTCATAATAGCATTTGATACACATTTTATTTAGGACACTGTTCATATGTCACTTTCTCAAAGGGCCTTTTTAGATCACTGCAGGATCCATTTTCTTGCCTATTTTATTCTTAGATATTTTATCTAATCATTTCATTTTCTTTTAGTCAATGATTTTCTCTTTCACTGGAATGTGCACTTCATAAGAGCAAAGGATTTTGTTCCTTCTATTTACCACTATATATCCAGAATTGTATCTAGTACATATTCAGTGCTCAAACTGTAATTATAATTTTTAACTAGTCTTACAGTGCAGATATGGTACATTTAGTGATGATGAAACAATTTCATTAGGGCCTCTTAATTTGCTTAAGGGACAGAGCTAATAAGTAGCATAATCTATTTGTCTTTGCTCCTTTCTTTCTGGGTACCTCTAAAGGTTACTTTTGAAACCAAGTTCAATTACACTTGTTATTTGGAAAATATGGTTTGCTTTGCAGAGGAATCTGAAAACAGTTTAGTGTCATTAACCAGTTAAAGGAGACAAACATTTTTTATGGCTAGACATAACATGAGTGATATAGAAAAACAGCCTTTGGGAATGCCCTGGATGCAGTGAAGTGTCAAGTTAGAAAGTTCTGTAGCTCAGGATTCCTTGAAGCAGATATTTTAGAGGTTTTTAAAGGAGGCCTCTTGCTAAGCATGTTAGACACATCTCCAAAACAATTTCATCTTTTGGTTTCTTTTCATAAATACCAAAATCACAGCATTCTATTACATTTCCATTGAAACTAGCATGCATTTCATAGAGGCAAGTCAAGGTAGATATATTTTCTAGCTTTTTAATATCTTCAGTTGTTTCTCCAAATTTATTAGAGTTTTCCCTCTTTATAATCATTACTAGAGGCCCAGTGCATGAAAATTTATGCACTGGAGCGGGGAGTCCCTCAGCCCGGCCTGCCCCCTCTCATAGTCTGGGAGCCCTCAGGAGTAGGAGGCGACCCGGCGATCAGGGGAAGGTGACACCCCCATCACACCTCTGCTGCTGCCATTGCCGGCAGTGCAAGCCTCGGCTGGCCCTGGTTACCTGAGCCTTGGGTGGCCCTGGGCGGCTGGGCAGCCAGGGCTGGGGAGCTGAGGGGTCTGGGGGACTCCAGAGGCAGATGTGCAGAGCAGCTGGACCCGCCTGGAGGTGGGCCCGGCTGTGCCATGCACCTGCCGCCTTGGTGGGGCTGAGGGGACTGGGCGCTGCCAACTTGTGGCTGTGGGCGCTGCCATCTTTGAGGGCATGGCAGTTAATTAGCATATTTCCTCTTTATTGGCTGTGGGCACCACTATCTTGTGAGGGTGTGATGGTCAATTACCATAGTTTCTCTTTATTAGATAGGATGGCTCCTATTTCAAGAAGAGATTTCAGTTGTCACTGTGAAGTTTGCTGCCTTCTATGTGGCTGTAGATTTTGAGAGAAACACAGATATATCAGAATCCACACAGAAGTGCATATATTTATTTCTATGATAATGTAGTACTTTTGAGAATGCTACATGACTTTCTATTTCACTAAACATCAAACATAACCTGTGGATAATGTGCTTGCCTGACATTTTCAAAAAGCATGTCACTTTTTGAAACTCTCAAAGATTTTCTCAAAAGCAGTTAGAGTTTCTTACTTGCTATTTCAAAGCAGCAACCTTAAGTTATATTGAAGGGGAAGTTAAAAATGTTCGCCAGCAGAAATCACACTCAATAGCTTTCCATCTACCCCTTCTAAAGCTGTACAAAACACAACACTAAGCTAATATGAGTTTAAGAGCTTTGTAAGGACACCCCCTGTGTACTCTTCACCCAGCACTCATTCAATTTCAGTTGCTTCTCTTAGGCCTGGAAGAGATGAGCAAATTGCCACAGGCTAAAAATATCTTCAGGATATGAGTTTACACCCTTTTAAAACACTCAGAAGAGGCACATCTTAGTAGTGAATTGTTTCCTTATTTGCCCCTTCAGACCACTTTTCAGGCTGAAGAATGATACACGACCTCTCAGCAGTGTGTGCCAGTGCCCAAAGGTTCAGAACAGAATACTTCTGGAGGGAACCTGCATGTCCTTGTTCCTATGCATGATTTCAGCAGGGCCTCCAAATACAATTGTCCTGTTTATTGTTCATTCTTCTCCAAGGGATCAGCATATGCCTCTTCTTGGAACAACGGCATAGTGTCTTGATTTAGACCTTGACCACTGGTGCACAAGTGCCTAGAATGAAATCCTGGTTGACTACTTACTGGACGTGTGACTTTGAACAAGTTGCTTAACCTCTCTGTCCTTCAGTTTTCTCCCCTTTCAACTGGAGATTATAATAGTACCTTAAACCTAGGATGATTGTTTTGCTTAACTCATTAAATGAATAAAAATTGCTTTGAATAGGACACAGCACAGAGTACTTGCATATGGATATTTGCTATCACCCTAGTCACTGCATGCGCACACACACAAACTCACACACACCCATGCATTTGTGGTTTCTTTGCTACTTTTTCAAAAGTCCTAATTTTTCTCATTAATCTCATTAATCATTGATTCTACATGCTAGATATTCTAATGTATGACAAGAGATCATCAGGTAAAGGCTTGCTGATTGTAAATGTCCCACATTCCTCCACACTCTTAACCTTGTGTTCAGTAGAATCTTTCCAAGTTATTTCTGGGCTCAAATATTTACCCTACTGTCTAACAAAAACAGACTCTCTATTCCCTATACTTTATACAAGTCATATTTTATTCCTACCATTTCCTCTAAATCTTTCCCTTTAGTGACCAACTCAAAATTTACTTCTATTATAAAACCTTTCTCGAATTCTCTAGTCACAATGACTTTCTTCCTGCTTCTATTGTATTTTGTTTTGGTTTCATATCTCTTTCTTTTAAAAATATACTTTTTTGAGGTATACTTTACCTACAGGGAAATGCTCAAATTTTAAGTTTACAGTTCCCTGAGTTTTGACAAGTGCATATACCTATGAAGTCTAGGTGTATGCATTTCTGTAGTTATAGAACACTTTCTTCCCTCCTGAATGTTGTCTTTGAGCTCCTTCCCAGTAAATCCCCACAATCTCTCTCAGGTAAATCTGTTCTGATGTACATCACCATACTTTAGACTTGACTGTGTTAGAACATCTTATGAAATGAATTAAAGAATTCTAGACAATCATGGTAGAGGGTTGTGCAGTGGTCTCTGTTAAATAATGCCTATATCTGAAGTCCCTCTTAAAGGAATCTGGCTAAGATACCACAGTATCTGGCACAGAGTAGGTACTCTGTAATTATTTCAGTTGAGTTACATATTAACAGTGGGACTTCAGAGACAATGATTTCACTTGCAATCAGACAAGAGTGACTTATATTATAAGCTGACATTTCTCTTCTGTCTTACATGGTATTCATTTATCCCTGTGTTTTAGAACTTATCCTACATTGCCATCGTATCTATACCTATTCAGTAAATCACGAATGACAAACCCTTGGCCTTGAGAATAACAGGCTGGGCCCAGAGAGTACTTTATCTAGTGTTTTGTTCAAAGTCTGCCTAGAGCACCTCAAGAGTTTCACATAAAATTATACCCTGACAGTGTTTACAGAGAGCGTAATGAAATGCCAACTTGCAGAACTTAGCACATATTCTGCATTATCTCGCAGCCACCGAATTCGTAATATCTGTTTAATATGTGCAAGTAATTCAGCTTTCCCCAAGGTATATAATTTTGTCAAAATAAATAAATATTCAAATCCCTCTTGGCTATGGGCTTGGCATACGGTTGAAAAAGAACTTTCCTGCATTTGAAATGAAGGGAATCTAAAATATTCAACATTGGCAATTTGGGACTCTAAATCTATGGAGATCACATAAATTCAGATCACGCGTGGAAACTTCCTAATTGAATTTTCAATCAAGATCGTATAACTAACAAAAGCCACATGAATGTTGCCTACATCTAAGTAGTCTACTTTGAAAGATCATACACTTATTTCTTAACAGGATTCTCTGGGGTTGGTCCAGGCAAAGTTATAGAAAAAAAGTATTTTCCCTCACTGTTATTTTACAATCATTTTAATATATTACCAATTCTAATGACCCAGTCTAATATCACATTTACACTCAAATCACAAAGGTATGCCACAGATGAGGTTAAGTCTTAAGCATGGCTGCAACTCTAAAAACAAACCCAAAGGAAACATTCTAAAATGATGAGCAACAACACAAGATTTTGAATACGAACATAGCTTGTGAGTCACATTACACATATGGAGTGAGAGTTCAGATATATTGATACATAGAGGAGCTCATGTACATACAGTAAGAATATGTTTAACAATTGTTGCTTTCACAGTATCAGCCCTCTGAAGAATGCAGCCCAACAGAAATGTTTATTTGTTCTTCCTGTGCCAGCCACAGGGTCTACAAAACCAAATAAGACTGACATTTTTCCTGCTTTCACAGGACAGACACAAGAAAGAAATAATTGCACACATGGTCACTGAATTTATTTGACATGTGTGCGGAATATTGTCTGAGTATATTTAACATCTTCTAAATGTCTATGGCTTCTTTTTGTAGGCTCTCACTCGGAGCTTTGACCCTTATGCAGTTGGTATGGTTCCATAGTTCCCTGGTCTACAGCAGTTCAAAAGTTGGAAATAGATGCTAAGTAGATGAGATCTGCTGGAGGCAGGCATCTGACAATAAAACACATAAGTGACAGTAGGCAGCTCACAACAATGTAAAAAAAGAGGCACGGAACTGTAGCTTAGTTCAATAATTCAATATTTTTCCAATTTTTGTCTTTATGTATGTGATTTATTTTTTAAAGCAAATCTCACCTGGAAGTGCAAATAAATGAAATGCATAAATGTAGGGCAGCTCAAAAACCAAAGCTGATAGATCTCAAAGAATGTTCCTCAGAAACCTTAGCTTGCCTTAAAAATAATGCAATAATAGATACCTTCATGCCACTCACAAAAGATTCGATTCAATTCAGTATCTCCTCTGAAAGATTACAACAGTATGAACAATATAAATAAAGAATTTACACTGACAAAATAGAGAGAGAATTTGATTGTATAGAAAAATCTTAGATTCTTGGTTTTTTCTTTTGCTGTCTTTTTGTGTATTAGTCACTGTTGATGCTTCTAATAGCTTCCTGTTGCTGTTGTAAAAGTTATCACATATTTAGAGGCTAAAGTAGTACAAATTTATTATCTCTTGGTTTTTGAGGTCAGAAGTCTGATAAGAGACTCATGGGGATAATTAAAGTGCCAGCAAGAGCTACATTTTTTTTTCCTAGAGGTTTCAGAAAGATTCTTATCTCTTATAGTTTCTATTAGAGGCCCCGTGCACGAAATTTGTGCACTGGGAGGGGAGGGCCCTCAGCCTGGCCCCTCTCCTAGGGCACACTCTAGGAGTCTGGGACCCCTCGGGGGATGTCCAACTGCCGGCTTAGGCCTGATCCCCCCCTAATCCAACAGTTGGACATCCCTCTCACAGTCCAGGATCCCTTGCCCCTTACTACCCACCTGCTTGCTGCTCTGCGAAGGCAGGAGAGGCTCCCGCCACAGCCACTGCACTCACCAGCCATGAGCCTGGCTTCTGGTAGAGCAGTACCCTCCCACCCGCTCCTGCATTGAGAATCTGCCCCCTGGTGGTCAGTGCACATCATAGCAACCAGTCATTCTGCCGGTTGCTCAGCAGGTTGTTCTGCTGTCCGATGGATTTGCATATTGGGTTTTATCATATAGGATAGGTTCAACTTTTATTAGCTAATGGGTCGTTTCCATTTTCTAATGGGAAGCATCTCTCTGCCCATTCTTTCACGATCATATATTTTTCTTTTATTTCCTTCTTCTACCTCCCCTTCCACTTTTAAAGATTATGGTTGCCTATTTGAGTAATCTAACCAAAACAAACAAACAAACAAAACCCCTGAAAACCCTTGGCTCTCAGGGCCTGGGAAGAATGCTGTGTGGTCTTGGCTCCACCTTCTAGGATTGTGGCTACATCCTCTGAGTCATTTTCCCTTGTTCATAAATGGTCGCATGCAGTTGCAATTGAGTAGTTCTATCAGCATTTTTTTTTGTTTTTGCTTGTTGAATTTTGGGAGTCTGTCAACCTTCTTTAATTTACTCTCTCTGCCCTCTTCAGTCCAGCTGGCCGAGTTTCTGCTGATATAATGTTCTCCTATATAGTTGATAAGAGGCTTCTCTCCAGAACTTTTCTAGGTAATCTCATATCTAGTTTTGACTTTTATGGAGATAGCTGAATAGCTGAGGAGCTCCATGAGTCACATGCTAAGGCCCTTTATATGACCAAGTATTCCGGCCACTTGGTCTTTCTGAGTTATCAGCACAAGACTGTCTGGCAATGCTCTCAGCTTTATGGTTTTTTTCCCTGTAGAGCAGGGGTGGGAATCTTTTTTTCTGCCAAGGTCCATTTGGATACCTATAAATCATTTGTGGGACATACAAAATTATAACTTAAAAATTAGCCTGCTATCTTTGGTCAAACATTTAATTAGCTCACCCCCTAATGTCTTGGCATGGCCAGACCAAATGATTTCTCGGGCCTTATATGGCCCAGGGGCCAGATGTTCCCACCCCTAGTCTAGGGCATGCTTTCTTAACAGCAGATCTCTTAATTTTAGCATTTTTTATAGTCTGGGTAGGCTGAGAATTTTCCAAATCTTCACATTTCTGTGTGTGTGTGTGTATGTGTGTGTGTGTGTGTGTATGTGTTTAGCAGTTCTTTCTTCAGTCTCGCTTTTCTCTTGTGTTTTTCTATAAGCAGAAAGAAGAAATCAGGACACATATTCAAATATCTGTTTGTAAATCTCTCCTCAGCTAAAACTCCACATCTTTATTTACAAGTCTGCATTCCACATAACTGCAGGAACCAATTCAGATAATCTTGCTACCACTTACAGGAGGATTTCTTTCCCTGTTTTCAATAATGTTTCTTCTTTCCATCAGTGGAATTACCCGCACCATTACTGTACATATTCGTACTGACAGCTTCTTCATAACAATTTAGACATTCTCTAAGACGATAAATGTTTTCTAACCATGCTCCATATTTCCTCCTGAGGCCTCCCCAAGAGAGTCATTCATATTTATACAGGATGGGGCAAAAGTAGGTTTACAGTTGTGAATACATGAAGCACTTGTTTACTCTAGTATTATCATTTATTAATTATTGTATTATTTTCCATACGAATAACTGTAGACCTTTTTTTGCCCCACCCTTTATTCTCACTAATAGTCTGTTCCAGGCAATCTCGGATTTGTCTATCATGCTCCTCAAAATTTTTCCAGCTTTTGTTTATTTGTCCCACTCCAAAACCACTTCTACATTTTTAAGTATTTGTTACAGACATGCCCCACTTTCAAGTAACAACATTTGTATTAGTTTTCTACTTTTGCTACAATGAATTACCACAACCTTAGTGGCTTAAAGCACATAAATTTATTACCTAACAATTTTGAAGGTTAGCAATCCCACGAGGAACCCACAGGGCTGAAATCAAGCTGTTGGCAGGACTGTCTTTGTGGAGGCTCTAGTCTAGAAAGTGCCCTGCCTTTTGCAGCTTCTCGAGCCCGCCCCCTTTCTTTGGCTTATGAGCTCCTTCGTCCATATTTAAAGTCAGAAATGTCAGGTCAATTTCTATTCTTGCTGACTCTTCTGATTATCTCTTCCATTTTTAATAGGGCACACCTGGATAATCTAGGATAGTCTCCTATTTTTAAGACCAACTGATTAGCAACCTCACTTCATTGTGCAAGCTTTAATCTTTTTTTGTTCTGTAACCTAGCATATTCACATATTCTAAGGATTAGGACAGAGATATCTTTTGGGAATGAATATTCTGTCTACTACAATGCTTTCTTTTCCTCTCAAAAGCAATTTTACTGATATGTTTTTAAGAAGTTGGTTTTGAGGCTCAGTGAATTTAAAATGATATATGTGAGAGATTTTTGTATACTATAAAATGATATATAGGCTTAAGTTACTTTGGTTTTCTATATTAATTTGTTTTTGCTTTATATTAGAAAGATGTCTTTAAGGCATACTTAATTTTTTTAAAAATGGCATGTCTAAATAAAAAGGTATGCCTTTAAAAATTATTCCATTAGCTAATTAAGATAAAACTGGTAAGAATTACTAATAGTAATGATAGCATTTATTATTCTTCAGTAGTATACTAGGCACAATATTAGGTTCATTTTATACATTAGTTTCAATCCTCCCAACAATTATGCAAACTAAGCTGTACAATCTGCATTTATAGATGTTGAAACTGAAAGCAAGAATCATTAAATAACACAACCTAACTCAGTCACAGTTATTCAGCAGCAGAAGCCGGCTTTGAGCGTTAAATTTCAGTCTTTTCACATATACATAGTCTCTTCCTTATTACATGACAAAGAAAAACATTTTTATTTTTAACCTACTGAAGTTTATCTTATTTCTGGCATAGACCTTAACCTGTGTAAACAAAAAAATATTGTGAAAGTAATTACATATAGTTTTTGATATATATGTATATAGTAGTACTATTTTTAAAAGGGAACTAATGCCAATGGTTTATAAAAGAGGGTGTGGTGAATATGTAGGTAAAGGGTCAGTTATAAGCAATTTTAGGGAAGAGGTAGTTTTGAAGAAGTATTTAAATGATGGAATGGAATTCCACCTAGGAATTCCACCTATTGGTGCTAGGAGAAGAATTATGGAATGATAGTTTGGAATTTCAGGAAGAGGGGCCACCAACAATGAATGCAAAAATGTGAAATGTGAGACATGAAAAAAATTTCAATGTTCCAATCCTTGTCTCTACTCTGTCACCCACATGCCACACACTGTAGGTCATATTCTTCTTGCAAAATAATTTTTGACCCTTCACCTTATGTCATTTTGCCAGGTATTTTTGGCGCTGTGAGTGGTAGAAGTCCAAGGAGCCAGCTTTATACTGGGACAGCTAATGTCATTATATATAGATATGACTGCAGGTACAGAATATCTCACTAAACCCAAACTAAATGCATCTCTAAATCGACTTTCCCTCAGATAGATCTCAAAATAGCTCATAATGACAACAAGTAATGTGGCAAAAGAGAAGCTGGAGTGGAAACAGAAAGCAGTCATAATCTGATTGTGGTTAAAATATTTTATAATTTTGCATATTTTTCAAAAACACATAATTATACAAACACATTTTCTTTAGAGCACTTTCCCGGGCCTTAGGAAAAGTCTGTGCAAGTGAGGGTCTCTAGAGCTTGGGTGCATTTGTTTCATGTATGTATGGGAAAGTCTTTTATACCATGTAATTTCTCAAATGTCAGCACTCTGTTTCTATTTGGGTAATCTGGTTGTTCATGCATATTTTATAGTATGTCACTACAAATTCTTTTAGAGAGCAATTTGTAAAGCAAGTGGTATATGAATTATGAACTCTTACAGAAGTAGGACAGGGAGTCAGATGTCAAATATCAAGTTTTGCCATTCTCACCCCTTGTATGAACTTAGGTTAATACTCAAGTCTCTGGACTCCAGGTCTCTAAACTAAATAGTGTAAGGTCTAAAATTAAGGCCAAATATTATGCTATCTGGTAAAACCGAGAGAACCTTAAATGGCCTAACCACAAATTTTCCTCCCCAGTCTGCTTCTACAGACAGGTTAAATTCGCTAGCCAAACAACCCTTCTCATCAGGGGACAAGGCACAGTTGTTCCTGCTTACCTCTGAGTAGTGAGTTTCTGTCTTTTCAAGCCTGTAAACAGTGGTTCTCAACCTTCTGGCCCTTTAAATACAGCTCCTCATGTTGTGACCCAACCATAAAATTATTTTCGTTGCTTCTTCATACCTGTAATGTTGCTACTGTTATGAATTGTAATGTAAATATCTGATATGGAGGATGGTCTTAGGCGACCCCTGTGAAAGGGTCATTCGACCGCTAAAGGGGTCGCGACCCACAGGTTGAGAACCGCTGCTGTAGAATTATTCAAACAAGCCAACCACATGCTTGAATGGAAACAAAGGTCATGTTGTTACAGTAGTAACTAGCTAGTTTATTAGCATTAATGACAGGAGGAAAGCAAAGGGAAGGCCAGACATTATAAGCATGGCCATCTGGGCAACTTCACCAGGAAGCTGCAACTCTACACTCCCCAGGGAACCATCACTGCAGTCCATTCCCTGCAAATCATTGGGGGAAGGGGTCTAACAAAGGGGGAGATGGATAAATGCCCAGTGAAATGGGGAAGGTGCTTGCCTGTCAGTCTAATCAGGAAACAAAGATAATTGGCTAAAGGGGTGGAGCCACTGCAAACTTGGGAAATCCCGAAGGCTTAATTGGTTATGCTCCCAGGTAAAATCCCAAAAGACAGAGAATTCTTCTAGTGTTCCTCTTGCTTGCTCCTCCTTCCTTGCTCTCACTTGTTCTGTGACCTGCACAAGCCCTCCATGTGGCCCTAAAGGGCGCATGGCCCATGGCCATGTGGACCCCACACACCATGGACTTAGCCAGCTGCTGGACTGGACTGGACCTTAACATGAAGCAGGAACTCTGGCTTTGATTCTAGCTCTGCTGAAGACAAAATGGGACTTTTTCCATGGTGAGAAGGAGGGCGATGGAACCTTGGAGAGAAACTCCTTTAATGTCATCTCATCACTAAAGCTTTCCAGGATACCTCATCCTCTTGTGGACATCAGGAAATTCTTGTTCCCAGGATTCCCCAAGAAGCCCACTTCCACCAGCAAGCAGTCAGGACACAGGGGACACCCCACCGATAACACCACTCTTTTCACAGTAAAAAGGCTGCCTCCCACAGACCCTGCTCATCATTCTGTTCCTAAGTGCAGCCTCTGTGTGACCCTGCATGGTGTGCAGTGTCCTCATCCCCTGGGCTGTGGGTGTATGGGACTAATAACGTGCTATTAATCTCGTCTGCCCAGGGTCAGGTGTCATGTAATTAGCCACACCTATAACCCTAGGAGGGAATCCCTCCCACATTATGACTCCCAACTTCTGCTTCTCAGCCATTCCCCACTCCAACTCTGAGCAGGAACAACTCTAGCACAGATTTTTTTCTACTACATAACCAGGGGAGGGATGCTTCATACATGAAACTCTTGACATTTATTGTTGTACTTTCAATTATATAAAAACAGGTCCAAACTGCCTGCCTCACTAAAAGGCAATCTGTATTCTCACACCAGTCTAAAGGACATTAGGAAACGCTAGCTCTGTATTTTGTGAAGCTATTTGAATTCAATGCTTTCATTTTAACCGTTGGTAACTCTCACAAAAACAGGGAAAATGCCATATTTAATCATTGGGAAATAATAGATGCCAATGCCCATCATATGGTTTGTGCTTCAAAATGGTAGCAACCGTTATTAATTTTTACTATTAGACAGTGTTTGACCCTGTAAGTATATGTGCTCTATCACATGATACATGACTAAGTAAAATACTTAATGTTAATTTTCTTCATTTTCTCAGTTTCTAACACACAAATTATTTTTTGTACTTCTAGAAGACACAGCCATGGCAGTTATCCTATAGGCATCTTATCCAGGTGACATCCTTGTTTATGATTTAAAAAATCATTAATGATTGCCCTGGCCAGTGTGGCTCAGTTGATTGGGCATCATCCCATGCACCAAAAGGTTGTTGGTTTGATTCCTTGTCAGGGCATATATCCACCTTGCAGGCTCAATCCCCAGTAGGGGGTGTGCAGGAGGCAACCAATCAATGTTTCGCTCTCACATCAATGTTTCTCTCTCTCTCCCTCTCATTAATTTTCATGTGCTCATGATAGGGCTATGCAATACCCATATGCAATTTTGTCTAATTTAATCCTCATATTGATCCTATAAATTAGGTATACTTACTTCCTATTTCACAAGTAAGGTAACTGTGATTAGAGAATATAAAAGAACTAGAGGCCCTGTGCACAAAATTCATGCACTGGAAGGGTGTCCGTCGGCCCTGCCTGCACCCTCTCCAATCTGGGACCTCTCAGGGGATGTCTGACTGCCCGTTTAGGCCCGGTCCCTGAGGGCTTCTTGTTAATGCACATATCTGGGCTGAGCTGCAGGTGGCTTCTGTTGATGCATGTATCTGGGCTGTGCAAGAGTTGGGATCAGAAGTTCCTGTAAGATATTCGCTCAAGGGGGACATGATTTTGCAAAGCTTAGATTTGCAGAACAAACTTAGTTCCCCTTGGACATTTGTTAGATTTTTGTAAGGCTCAAGCCTTGTGTTCTTCAGTTAACCCTTTCAGGATTTACTTTTCAGTCCATGTCCATTTTCAGCACTGCCATCTCCCGAAATGCTTCCCCCACAGATGGGCTGTTACCTCCAGGCCTCTGTTCAGTCCTTTCTTCTCAGCTCACTCACCCATTTCATTATGGCAGCATTTCCCACAATGCCACCTACACCCCACAGGTCATCTTCCTATTGCTCTTTTGTTCTCCCCCAAGTGAACATGTGGCCTCATGCCATTCTGGGTCTTTCTAACACATCTCAGCCATGAGACTAGCACCTAGGGTCCTCTCAGCCTATTTTACAGATGTTCATTCCAGCACTCAGAAGCCACCATACCGTGAGATTAATTGTTCTTTGCATGGAACAGTGCATGGCAAAAGGAGGAGCCTGTTTCTGCTCACACAAACTGGGAAGGCATTTCTGAAAAGGCAAACAAAGGGACTTCTCTTTGCAGGTTTTTGTCTGTTTGTTTGATTATTTTTTTTGCAGCCTGTTGAGGTGCACTGGGGTCTGTTTAGAATTAATAAACCTCAGCAGGAATGTTGCTAAGTTCCTTGCTAAAATGATCACAAAGAAGATGGAGTTTGAATATTTTACTTGTGTTGTTTTGTCTTCTATATTTATTTCCCCTTTAATGAATAAAGGGACAATGCCATCCATCAAGGAACAGAATGAAACTGTTATAACATATGCTTTTTTCATATTAGTGAGGGGCTTAAATACTGGGTGATTCTTAAAAACAACGTCTCATGATGAGCATGTGTAGTGGGCAGAGTTGAGAGGAAGCAGGGCAGCAGCAAGGTGACAGGAGAAGGTCAGGGGAGCAGGGAGGTTGTAGAACTGTCCAGGTGTCAGAGCAGGGATCTAAAGTAGCGGGGGGAGGGGCAGGGTCCAAAGGATGTGCGACAGGATGGCAGGAATTCTTAGGTGAGGATATGCCTGCATTTCAAAAATTATGTTTAATATTGTAACATTTTTCATGTATGAGAAACATACAAAAAACCTTGCTCAGAGTTCTTGAGTGAAAAATCAGAAATTGCAAAAGAATAAGAATTACTGTATTAGAGACTGTATATTTAATGAATTAAAAATACCAAAAGAAATCCTTTAATTCAAACCTGTCATAATTAATTACATTTGACTACTCTTAATCCTCTAGCATAATAGAAAAATTTATAATGCATTATTTTAGATGCCACAACATTGCAGCAGTGGGCTTGTGACAGGTGCAGCAGAATATAATTAGATTTCCCTGTTGGAGGAAGAGAGAAGAAAAGCCATGAGACCTGAAAATCCTTATATACTAAACTAGTACCTTTTGCATCTGGCAGTTGGCAAAGGGAATGTTAATTATACTAATAGAACCAATTAAGCAGATAAGAAAGGCAATTGTGTGAGACATGCTTAGCATATATCTTTTTGAAGAGCATGATTTTTATCAATGGAGTATATCTGTATATACTGAAATAATTTCTTGAAATTATTAACAAACCTGGAAGCTCACTCTTCTTCTTTTTCATTTTTAGGACCAGGGTACAGTATAGCATAGCACTACAACTTTTGCTCTACAGTATGACTGCCTGGGTTTGAATTTTATTTTCCCAACTTACCTGCTCTATGATTTTTGTGAAGTCACTTTAGTTTTCTAAGTCTCAGTTTCCTCATATATAAGATTGAGATAGTATAAGAATGCTTTAGTAGAGGGCATGAAACAATAAAGCTCTCAGTAAATGTGTAATACTTCACAATTGCATTTATCTTGTCTCTGCCAAGGACACGGAGCTTATATTGTACCTTATGACCCTGTACAAATGCTCTTATTCAATAATGTGTGATCCAATTTGAATTAGGAAGTTAAGGGTTTGACTTCAGGATTCCCTATTTTCTGATGGATAAACATGGGAAAGACATTTTTGCTTCTGTGAGTTAAAGATTTCTTTTTTTAATTTAATTTAATTTTTAATTGCACTCAGTTGACATTCAATATTATTTTGTATTAGTCTCACATGTACAGCATAGTGGTTAGACAATCACATACTTTACAAAGTGTTTCCCCTGATATTTTTAGTGCCCACCTGGCACCACACATGGTTATTACAATATCATCAATATTTCGTATGCTGGACTATTTTGTAATACCAACTTGTACTTCTTAATCACTTCACCTTTTTCACCCATTTCCCCATCTCCCTTCCTTCTGGCAACCATCACTCTGTTCTCTGTATTTATGAGTCTGTTTCTATTTTGTTTGTATGTATTTTTTTCTATAGATTCCACATAAAGAATTCTTGATTAAAGAAATAACAATAAAAATAGTATGTTGGGAAGATTTTTGTAAAAATTAAATGATTTATGAATCATGTGTCACATAGTGGCACTTATGATGCCTTCTTTGTTTTTGTTTTGTCTTTTCTAAGTTTTGCTGTTAAGATATATGACTAATATTTTTTAGCAAGTCTCATCTTAAAACAGGATTGGAAATGAGTTCAAAATACACCAATCTGACCAAAATATACCAACTTTCCTTATTCAACATTTGGGAAGGTTGTAAGGCACAATGCCTTTGAATGCCCTGTTCTACAAACAAAAAATATTCATTTATTTTTCATTGCTTATTAAACTATGTTATTTTTATTAAAGGTGCCTTTCTCTAAAAAAGTTGACATTCATCATGTTTTCTGAGTATAAGGCTATATATACATAGAAAAGAGAAAGAACTTAAACTTCCCTACTGTGCTTATAATATTCAGATTTTATAGTTTGGCATAGAATTCCACAATGTTTAATAAGATTTCAGTTTATGAAAGGATCATGAAGGCCAAATGATGTGAGGAGCTTAGGAAGGGAAGCCTGAAGGAGGGCTCCCAGCAGGCATGCCCAGACCTCCACAGACTCCTTGGAAGAGAGAGTCATTGAGATGAGATGTGAAGCCCTGGCAGGCTGTGTAATGGTGATCTGGAGTGGAGAAGTTAGGATTTGGTGCTTTTTCTGTTCTATGTGATAGAATGCTCCAAGTTTAGTGGCATGAAACAACCATTTCACTGTGCTTACCTACTCTGTGGACAGGAATTTAGACAGTGCTTGGTTTTGCTGCGTGATTTCTGGGGAAGACTCAAATCAAAGGCGTCAGGTGACTTGATGTCTGGGGCCAGCAATCAGCAAGAAGCTTCTCCGCTCACCTTTGGCAGATGGCGTGAGTGGCCAGAAGGCTGAGTTCACCTGGAGCTGTGAATTGGATACCCAGGCATTGCCTCATAATGTGCCCCGGGCTTCTCAAGCATGATGGCTGGATTTTGAGAGAAATTGCCCAAGAGCAAGTGGCCCAAGAGAACACAGTGAATTGCATGGCCTTTTCTTTTCCAGACTCGAAGACACCCAGTCTTCCAGTGCTGCCTGTTAGTTACACGTGAGTCACAAAGGCCAGTTAGATTCAAGGGGAGGGAGCATTTGCAGACTTATTTGAAAACCACCACCTAGAGCAAACCAATGACTTCATCTTTCTGTTTCTCAGAGTAATGAATACAAGACCTTTAACCTATTGTTTGGAATATATGATTTCAGAGCTGGGTGATAATTTTTTTTGGGGGGGGGGGATGGTTGGATACGCTCAGAAGCAGCTAGCATTATCTACATCTTTGTGAATTCCTTCCTCTTTCGTTCATAGATAAAGATGTGAAGGTTGGTTCAGAAGGTTTGAACTGAACAGTAAACTGAGCTCTCAGGAGGGCTGTCCCAAAGACAAGAATATTTGAGAGCTCAAGAGGGATAATAAGAACAATCTTAAATATCAGATGGATGATTTTTTATATAAATATTTTGTTTTGTGATCAAAGGTGAGTTTACAACAAGGCCTCTTTATGGCTCTCTGATATAAAAATTACCAGTGATCTTTATTAAAAATAAAACCCTCATAACTTTTAAAATGTGTTAAATTTAAATTGCTTAGTTTAACCTTAAAAGTAGGAGCTTGTCCCTGCTGTTAGTTATAATTCGGGAAATGGATCAGAGAATCATAAAATCTTAAAACTTCAAGGGACATTGAGAATTATCTACCTCGTCCCTGTACTTTATGTTATAAGGGTAATGAAAATCAAAGAAGTTAATTAATCACCCAAGATCACAGAGAGAATTAATAACACAGCTTCAAATTATAGAACTTTTTTCTATAAGTGCATTTTTTACTTTTAATTTCTTTATTGATTAAGGTATTACATAGGTGTCCTTAGCTCCCCATCCCCCCCCACTCATACCCTCACCCCCGTGTTGTCTGTGTCCATTGGTTAGGCTTATATGCATGCATACAAGTCCTTTGATTGATCTCTCCCCCTTACGCCCAACCTCCCCTACCTTCCCTCTGAGGTTTGATGTTCTGATTGATGATTCTCTGTCTCTGGATCTGTTTTTGTTCATCAGTTTATGTTGTTCATTATATTCCATGAATGAGTGAGATCATGTGATATTTATCTTTCTGTGACTGGCTTATTTCACTTAGCATAATGCTCTCCAGTTCCATCCATGCTGTTGCAAATGGTAAGAACTCTTTTTTTAACGCAGCGCAGTATTCCATTGTGCAGATATACCACCATTTTTTAATCCACTCATCTGCTGATAGGCACTTAGGCTGTTTCCAAATCTTAGCTATGGTAAATTGTGCTGCTATGAACACAGGGGTGCATATATCCTTTCTGATTGGTGTTTCTAGTTTCTTGGGATATATTTCTAGAAGTGGGATCACTGGGTCAAATGGGAGTTCCATTTTTAGTTTTTTGAGGAAGCTCCATACTGTTTTCCACAGTGGCTGCACCAGTCTGCATTCACACCAGCAGGGCACAAGGGTTCCTTTTTCTCCGCATCCTCGCCAGCAAGTCATTTGTTGATGTGTTGATGATAGCCATTCTGACAGGTGTGAGATGGTACTACATTGTCGTTTTGATTTGCATCTCTCAGATGATTAGTGATGTTTTCATGTTTCTTGGCCTTCCTTATGTCCTCTTTCAAAAAGTATCTATTTAGGTCCGTTGCCCATTTTTTGATTGGGTTGTTTATCTTCCTTTTGTTAAGTTGTATGAGTTCCCTGTAAATGTTGGAGATTAAACCCTTATCGGTGATAACATTGGCAATATGAGTGCTTTTGAAACACTCTTTACTCTGTCTTTCTTATGTCCCATTCTCCCAGCTCTCAAACTTTTCTATCAGTAAAAAGAAACTTCTTTGTCAGAGTGGAAACATTCTTTCTCATCAAATTGTAAAGAGCACAGTTATAATAATACTACATTCCGATAGAACTTAAGACACTCCTGATTGTAACCTTCTCCCAACTTTTTACATGCAGGATGACTGTCGTTGGTTGACAGTTAATGGAAGGTTTCGTGTTTCAGATAGACATGGATGGCAACCACTTCTTCAACATTCATTGCTGTTAAATTTGCAAATAATATGGATAACACAGGAGTTCTTTCATATCTTATTCATAATGTTGAATGGTTAAGTGGAGGGAAAAGCACTTACTGGCCATGAACTATTTTATATAGTCTCCAAAGTAAAATTTATTGTACTTTAGCCTGACAGAAGGAGAAATTTGCTTACTCATCTAATTGCTTTCATTTATTGAACTTTGCCTTGGTTTTAAAATAGTTTCGCAGCATCTCTGCGATGATCATCACATTATATACATTACATTAAATTGAACTAAATTAAACCAAACTGCTTTTAGCAACAAGGATTGAATCACAAATGAAATATAACTTTTATCATCCTCATGTATTAATTTAATGATTAGTTGATTTATTGATTAAGTCAATAAAGAACCATTGAGTTCTAGACATATGCTAAAAACTGTGTTAGGAATTGGGGACAGTGGGTGGTCTTAAAGTTTGTTCAAACACTACTCACACTTTTCTGTCACGGGAACAGAAAAGAGAAAAACATACTTGACTTTGCAAAAATACCAAAACTCTTTTGGGAAGAGGGAGAATGTGTTAATCATGAGGCTTCTCCTAAATTATCTGGCAAAGTCCTTTGAGGCTGTAGATAGCACAAATTATTTGTTGAAATGCACAATTGATGGGTTTGAGGTAAATAAAATTGACTATCAGCAGTGTAACACAGTTTAATCTTTTATGTCTCATAATCTACATTGTTTGTGTTTGATGAAGTCTAAAAGTCAATTGGGAATGAGCACAATTGGTTCTTGAAGATGGACAAGATCTAAATAGACAGTAATGGAGAAGCTCATGAGGGGAACGCATTCATACTGTGGTGAGAGCAAGAATACTTAGAGTTGAACGAGCCAATTACAGCATACTTGTTTTTTTCAGTGATAGAGGCAAAAAGTTGCCCTTTCTGTAAAACTGATATATTCACATTTTAAAGGAGAAAATTACCTGATACTTATCGGTAGCTGTTTTAATTACTTTTATTCATTCTATGTCAATCGTAATCAGCTCTCTGAGTATTTGACAGGACAGTGTAAAGTCACCGAGCTCTTGTTCTTTATGAATAACTTTCTATTCCCAAGGAAGACATTTTTACATAGTGAGACTCATTACAGTCCAGCACCTCATTGCAATCAACTTGTCCATTGCAATTTCCAGTGCATAAGGTATGCGCAAGCATCAGTGTATGGCTTGCCACTGAGTCTCATGTTGCCAATAGAATCACACACAGAGAATTATTTGGTGCATAACATGAATTCCCTGATGTATTACGTGCAAATGATGAGAAGCCTTAGAGACCAGGACTGACACTTACCACTAATGAGAAAATCTGCCACAAAAGAGAAATATCATGCTGAGAATCAGCTGTTACAGTAGATAGGACAAAGGATTTGGCCTCAGGAACTCCAGTGTCAGAACTGCTTCTGTCACTTGCTAGTTGCAGACCTTGGACAATTGACATTAATCTAGATAATTTTTTGTTTCTTTATCTATAAAATAGATCTGTTCTACATATGAATGTGAACAATAATTAGCCGTGAGTTTGACACTTGGGAACAAAATCGAATGAGATAGAGAATACACATGCTATTTCTCTTATTTATTTCTCTCTCTACTTTGAGTTGGCTAACCCTATTTAATCTATTTATATGCTTAAAACATACTTGAGAGAATTTCCATTTTAAGTGGCCAATAAGGAATGGGCAAAGAGGGAAATACATCTTTGGAATTTGGGGAAGTAGGCTCACATCAGATGCTGAATGATAACTTGTGATGTGGTCAAAAGTCTGCTAATCCTGTTTCATAACAACACTATTATTGGGTAAGACTCTTCTATCCCCATTTTACAGATAAATAACCTAGCTCCTTGCGCAAGAAAAATAAATTTATTTTTATCTAGATACATATGTGTACATACACATCTATGCATATATGTAAAGCTTTCTTTATAGCAAAAGTGATATGTTAGCTTTAAGGACTTTAAAATAGTAAGCAATAGAGCTGAAACTATAACACATTTTCTTGATAACAAACACTATGCTTCATCTTCTAACTCTTGCTTAGTCCTTAGTATATGAAAGCATGTTAACGACCCAGTTAGAGTTGTTAAGAATTTGTCTTTCCTCCATCCAGAAGGATTTAAATAATTAGACTTTATAATGTAGCCAAGGTACTAAAACAGGTGTAATTTTTCCTTTAGTGGAAATAAAATAATTCAAAAAAGATCTCATCTGTATGTTAAGCCATCATATTTTTAAGACAACACAATAACTCCAGTAAAACTCTTGACTTCATAAAGAAATTCCACTCTTGCCTGGCTGGTGAGGCTTAGTGCTTGAGTGTTGACCCATGAACCAGGATGTTATGGTTCATATCCCAGTCAGGGCACATGCCAAGGTTGCAGGCTTGATCGCCAGTGTGGGGCTTGCAGAAGGCAGATAATCAATTATTGATGTTTCTATCTCTCGCTTTCTCTCCCTTCCTCTCTGAAATCAATAAAAACATATCTTAAAAAAACAGGAAAAATAAATTTTGCTCTTTAATATCTTGTCCTTGAGGTGATATATTTTATCTACTTTTAGTCCTTTTCATTGTCATTTTTGTACTTCAGAAACCTTAACTTTTTTTTCATTAATTCAATGGTGGAATTTTTATTTTTATTTATTTTTTATTGAATGCAGAGAGGGAGAGGGAGAGATAGAAACATCAATGATAATAGAGAATCATTGACTGGCTGCCTCCTGCACTCCCCCTACTAGGGATTGAGCCCGAAACCTGGGCATGTGCCCTTGACTGGAATCAAACCCGGAACCCTTCAGTCTGCAGGCTGATGCTCTAACCACTGAGCAACTGGCTAAGGCCAATGGTGGAATTTTTACCTTTACTTTGTTCTAAGGATGCAGCCAATTCAATCTGAAAAAAGGATTATTCTCTTTCAGGATTTAGTTACCTGGATCCAAAGTTTTTAAAATTTTTGAATAAATGCAATTAGTTCTCTTCACATGCTTTGATGCATAAGTGGGTGGGGGCTAAAAGAGGAGAGGGGGAAGGGAAATGAAGGGAAGAAAGAAAAAGGAAACTCTTCTGTGCTTTCTATAAGTTAAAGGAGCCACATTATTATATTCCTTTTGGTGTGGGCTTCTGTGGGCAGATTATTTTTTAATAAAATATTATGGCTAAACACATTTATGGGCCTTTTTAAATGTCATATATTTGGTTATAATGTCTCAGTATATACTCTTATATTAAAGTCATTTCACATATTGCCTATATTTCAGCTATTACCAAAAACAGAATCTCTACCAAAAAAAATACGTGTAACTCTTCAAATTTTTTCTCTTTTAAACTTAAAGTTGGCAATTGAGATGTATGACAGTGGCTTCTCAACAAAGCAGCAGATGAGGAATGAAGATCCTCAATTCATGGAATTCTCACAATGGTGAAAACCAACTTAGTGTAAAATCTCATTAAATTTCAAGTCAGTGCAAGTAGACTAATTTCAGAAATGTGATTATGTAATAATTCTAAAGAATGTCAGATAACCCAAGGTTTATAAAGTGTGAATTTTGCATTATAAATGTTATCAATTGCATGGCTGTATTTAATATTATAATTGAAAATATGGAATGGAACTTGAGTTTTAATTCTGATACTTTGAAGAATGTCTGCTCTTGACAAAGAAAGTTACAGTTTCTTGGCACCAATTTTATCAAATAAGAGATAACACCATATACAAGTATGGTTATTGTAAGTACTAGAATTTGCCAACATTCAAAATCAAGTAGGTTGCACAGCCCATCAGAAGCATTATGTAATACAAGGTAACATGTTAGTGACCTAGCAGATAGGAGTAAACATTTATTTGGAGTTTACTTCCTGTATATCCAAAAATGCTTTGAGATAATTGAGTTCAAAGATGGGTGAACAGTATCAAAATAATCATCAGCTGTCTTCCAAGGGTAACATAAATGACTTGAAATTAAAGGTGATCATAAATAATCAAAGTACTTTATGAACAGTAGAGGTCTTTAGCATGCTCCAGTGTTTTTATTAAAGTTATTATTATAACTTGTTTCATGACTCCTCCACCAATATGATAATTTGGTACACAGGTTCTTGCATCGTATCTCCCCTAAGTACTTCTGGAATGACTTAGATATCATTTGATGACTATACTTTTATTTTTGTCTAAGTTCAACTCCTTTTTGTCGAGTAGTCACAGTGTTGATGCAGGGGACATCTCAAGGGGATTCAACCAAAGGGAATCCTAAGACTAAATGTCCAAACCATCTCTCTCTGTTTTTGACATGTGTTTTCCCAGAGATATTAAATCAATGCTATTTGTTCCTCAGCATATTAAATAAAGTTTAAAATAAAATGGGTATAGAACACATTTTATTATAATGGCCAGTTGCATATTGAGAATATTTAGTTTTCCTTTCATTGCAGTCTCTTCTTTGTGTTGCAACGTTTTTGTAAGTTAAACCATGGAAAAGATATGGGGCCCACCAGCCAGACTATCACTTCAACCAAAATAAGCCAAAGCATTACTTGAAGGACTTTGAGATGATAAGAAGATTGTGTGGTCTAGCACCATACTTAGGGTCAGAAGTTCTGAATATGAAATGTGACTAAATCTGGACTCTGAATCTGCCTCATTGGATTTTTCTTAGATTATGCTAATCCCTCAAGGCCTCTGTTTACTCACCTGATACATATGAAATCTGTCATTCTGAATGCTTAATCTATACTGGATGGAAATAGAAGGACAGATTTTCTTTTGACATGTGGTAGAATTTTCATAATAACACTAATATAGTACCAATGGAGTGGTCTTAATATACCAATATGTTACTAATATTAAAATACTAGTATATTACAGGATGTTTACTATAACTTGTTTTTAAAATAAGTTATGTATGATGATATTTTTAAACTGTATTGTTGGGATTCAACAGCTTTGAAATTATATTTTGATACCTCAAACTCAGATTTCAGAAAACAGAGGCACTGAACTGAAGGCTGTGAGGAGAATAGATAGAATTAAGACTCAGGAGGTATCAACAGTGTTATAGAGAACTAGAAACTTCTGTCACATGTTCTGGACTCTTACTGCCTCAAACCATTGGCAGATACATGAATCTCCCCAGTTGACATTGCTATTCTTTTAGATAGAACCAATAAAGATAGAATTGTTCTTATTTGTAACATCTGGCAAATGGATAATATCAGTGATTCTCAAAGTGTGTAAAGAGGAACACTAATCCTACAAAATTTATTAGCCAACACAGTTTAGAAATTTAACTAAAATATTCTCATCTTAAAGCTATGAAATATACATTTGTGTTCATATCTTAAAATTTTTGAGAAGTTACGTTTATGTTTGACCAACCATATTTTTTCTTTAAAATGTTTTGACCATTTTATCCTTTTCTAAACATAGGATTGATTAACACATTACACTTGACTCTGTAGGTGTCCCAACCATATCCTATCACCCTTGCAATTTTAGTACAAGCGTTTTCAGGGGCCAGTACTTGCATCCCTTTTTCTGAGGATTTTTATGGGCTTTGCCTGCTTAGTTGGCAGTGAAGAAGTGCTGAGAATTAACACCCTTGACCCTCAAAGAGTGTCTAACAAGACCTGGTGCACAAGTACTCCAGGTCCCTCACATTTTGTGTGTGGTGTTTTACACTAACTTCTGAAATTTCCCATGAAAGAGTAATCTCCATTCACCTCCAATAGTACCTGGTGTCAAAAGGTAATCTTTATTGGCTGCCTTTTCTTCCAGTCTCACTTCACCACTGGTGTTTCTTTCATATCCTAGGCAAGCTACTTGCACTTGAACCCTTGCCTTAGGGTACACCTTTTGGGTACTCAAACTAAGACACATATTTTGAAAACTGGGTGCTTCCTGCTTTACTTTTCAGTGACCCAGATAATAGGATGATTAGTTCTGACAGCTTCTGAACACAAATCTCAAGGTTTCTGTACCTCAGGTTCTTTCTATTGTGTCACTTTACTTGTCATATATTTTTAAAAAGTAATTTTTGCTGACTTTCTATCCTAGATATTTAGTTTCTGGGTGCCTTTAAAGGCTTTCAAAGCAAAAATTGCACTTACCAAAGTTAAACAAGCAAAGAAGACTTTATTTTAAGACCATTGTAATAGGGGAGGAAGGCTGAACTGAGCTCTGCTGAAACAAATGTTGGGAGTATCTTTAAGTGCTGGGGTGAGCTAGTGAAAGGCTCTGGATGACAGAAAGAAGAGGGAATGTCAGTGACCAGGATGTGGAGAGCATATTGAATCATTCCTGAGTTTATAATTGTTTTTCTCTATGATTAGGTCATCTGTATTGGCTCATAGGTGCTCATCCATCTTAGTCTCCTGCCCTCCAGTGGAGACTTGGAGATAGAAGCATTATTTCTTTCAAGGTTTACATTCCAATAAGATGGTTTTCAGGTTCTTGAGAAACACATTTTCTCAGTTGTAAAATAGGCAAGAAGCTTGGAAATTTACATACATTTCAAAGAGAAAATACCTGGTATATACAGCTGTAAGCTTTTTGAAAATTTGATTTTAGAGTGAGGAAAGGAGAGAGAGAGATGAGAGAGAGAGAGAGAGAGAGAGAGAGAGAGAGAGAAAGAGAGAGAGAGAGAAAGAGAGAGAAAAGAAGAATCAAACCTGCAACCTGGCTATGTGCCCTGACCAGAACAGAATTCGAGACCTTTTGGTGTATGGGATGATGCTCCAGCCAATTGAGCCACACCAACCAGGGCAATTGTAATACTTTTAAAGTAAGTGTTCTCAAAAAAGGAAGCCAATGGCCTATTGTCAAGAAGAATTCTTTCTAAAGATTAGTCAGTCTGAGGGGAGTATTAAGGTCATTTTGGTCAATTGCAATTAATGAATATCTAAGGACATCCTTTCCTTAGTCTGGTCTTGTGCAGCTGTGGAGAGTAGTATAAGAATTTCCTTTTAGTTGTGTGAAAATGGAACACTTACAACTCTAAGCCTCATTTACAAAAAGCTGGTAGTAATCACACCTTATTTGGTATCTTTGTAAAAATCAAAAGAAATAATTCATCTAAAGTTATTGACATAGTATATTAGTCTACTTGGGCTGCCATAACAAAATACCATAGACTAGGAGGCTTAAACAGTAGATTTTTTCCCCCTCACATTTCTTAGAGATGGAAATCCAAGATCAAAGTGCTGGTAATGGTGGTGGTGTCTGGTGAGAGCTCACTTCCTGGCTTGCAGACAGCCACCTTCTCTTTGTTTCCTCACATAACCCTTCTTTGTAAGTAGGCATCTCTGATGTCTCTTATTCCTCCTCCTCCTTCTCCTCTCCTCCTCCTTCTCCTCCTCCTCCTTCTCCTTCTCCTCCTCCTGCTCCTTCTCCTCTTTTCTTTATTATTTACAGTATTACAGATGTTCTTCATTTCCCCCCTCTCTATTGGATTAAAGCCCACCCCTATGACCTCATTTAACCTTAACTACATTTTTAAAGGCCCAAGGTCCAAATACATTCACACAAAGAGGTAGGACTTCAACTTATGAATTTGGAAAGATACAATTCAATCCATTTGACATAGTTTCTGGATCACAATAGGAAAACAATAACTAGTAACTATTATCATTATGCAAGCAACAACTGGAAGCTCTGAATAGAAGATATATTTAATAGTGTATTAAGGAAATTTGAAAAGCACAGAGCACGGGTATTTGGAGGCAGGCAGCCCTATTCCTACAATAGAGATATAAGGAATTCACAGATTAGCCATGAGTAAGAAAACTTATTTCTAAAAAGTCGCTGGATAGTGCCTCTTTGATTTCATAAGTTTTACATTGATTCAGTGGGCTTTTTTTCTTATGTTGCATTAATATTGGAGAAACATTGTTTTATAATGAAAAGTCCTGGTAGCAAATTTGTATTTTAGAGTTAGACTAAAAAGACTAAGCAACTAAATTCATGAACTAGTCCAAAACAAAGAAGAACCTCTATAGTCTTCTCAGCCCATTTACTAAAGATCATATTGATTGTGGAAGCAAATAAATACTGATCAGGCATTCGGGGATATATCTGAAAGTAAAACTTGAACCACAAAATTCATTCAACAAAAAACACACATGCTGTTGACAGAATAGACCTCTAGAGAAGGACAATGGAAGGCATTTAAGGAAAAGCAAAGTTGAAAATGTAAATACTCTGATGGAAATTTTTTGAAGAAATCAATTTATTCTTTTATAATCTTATATTGTGGGTATTTCCAACCTGCACCATTAGAACCATTACATGATTTTCAAATACATTTTTAAAGTTAGACAGTCTTTTTTTTGCACTACTCAGTCTTATATCAGGATCAAGGAATCCCAGATGTATGAGAATGCAATCGGAAAAGCAAACTACATTAACATTCCCTGAGCCACTGACAGGTTGAAAGGAAAATGCTAAGGTTTGAATATATACTCGGCCCTTCTTCTTTCACCCCAATCTAGTGAATTCAGTAATTCCTGCCTAAAATTGTCCTGCATCAGAGCCATTCATCTGCTTTGATGGTAGTACAATGTCAAACAGATGTGATTGGCTTTGTAGTCTTTATCAGATAGATTGTGTGAGGCAAACATTGCAGAACACTATAATTGCAAAATGTCAAGGATTCTTGTATATTGTATAAAGCAGGAGGGTGCCTCAAAAATCCTTTAAGATAATATTCTAACAAGCCCTTGCCAGGAAATCTGCAGTCTTGGGGGAATCTTTTTCACCTTCAGGGCTTCCAGTGTGTTTGTGGAGAGTGGGGTAGAGAAGAGACGTGTTCATTGCTTCCCAAATTCCAATTCTGACAAATCATCTTCTTCCTTACAATGGAAGGAAAATAAAAAACATGTCTCTGAGAATAAGGAATGAGAAGTAAGACCAAAAAGTGGGGGTGGGAGGAGAGGTTGTGATGTTCTGAAGCAGAATTAAGGGCACCAAAAAGCTGGACCCCTGACCTGCCTGTCCTCTGATGTCCTCTGGAATTGTTTAGCCCATCAGCTAAAAGAATTAAGCATGGCATTAAAAATCTCCTTGACTGCTGATCAATCAACAAGATTTTCAGCGTGCCTAAATTAATCTCTGGGGAAACATCACTTTGATTAATTCTTCTTGTCACATTCACATACAAGCTTACACACACAGAGACGCACACACAGATTCGTGAAGCCCTGTTTTGGTATCTTAAGGTTAATTTTCACTTTTAAACATTACGTGAAACATTTGCTCCATCTTTTTGTTTAAAAATTCCCCCATCTTTGTGAAACAATTACTATTATTTAGTTAATTTTGTTAATGGGGAAACTGAGACTTAGTATGTCTGTTCCTTGACCAGAGTCCCAAACTAATGAATGGCAGACCTAATAATTTAAACACTGTCGGTAGGCAAGAGAGTTCACTTATTAAGAGATAAACTCTTGAGTCAGATGGCATATCCTTGAATTTTGAATGTACTAATTACTATCTATGAAACTTTTTGTGTGTTCGTTTCTTTCTTTGCCTCTCGTTTTCCCTTCTGTGATATGGAGATAAAAATATTTTGTACCTCATAGGAACATTGTGAAAATTAAATGAATTAATGTGTATGTAGAGTATTCAGAAAAGTGTCTGGAATGTAGCACATGCCCAGTAAGAGTTCGTTATGAAGATGATGATGATAGCAATTGTTGTGATGACAAGGACTCACATTGCTTCTAGAGATGAAAGAGCTTTCTCTGCAGTGGGTGGAGCTTCGGTCCCTTGCTGGAAGCACATTTCTCTAAGAATGTTCTTCAGCCAAAACTAGCCTACTTGTTCTACATGTACTTCTTGTACTGTTGTTACTCGTTGACCACTATGGAAGTGCATTATGATGTCCCCTGCAGAAGCTGGGAACTCTGGGTACCATCTTCACATCATGCCTAACTTATGGAGTTAGGGAAGGGGACACCCAACAGAGGCAGGACCGATATAACCAGGCGCCCAAAGCTCTTTATTGTGGCTTTCAGAGGAAAGATCTGCTCTTTCCATCTGAAGCCCCTAGATTGGTTTATCCTCATTCACTCTACTTCTGTACTCACCCTCAATATAAATGGGAACTTAGGGGACTCCTGACACCACCCTCTGCTTGAAAGATTCTTTACAAGTTCTTCAAAGTAATTAAAGAAATTCTGGCTTCAAGGATAAAGCCTAGCAAAACCCATACTTTTTTAGAAGAAGTTTTGGATCACCTTTGTGTTTCGGTGGTTATCAGTGCAGTGCTAAGAAAAATATGTTTTAAACCAAAAATACTCATTTTTTTGTGGATTATTATAGTTGGGAAATTGACTATTTTCAGAAACCATTCTTGTATTGTGCTTGACTTAATATCAGGGTTGAGAAAGGTTTTTGTTTTCACAAATAATGATGGTATTAAAATCTTAAAATTAGGCAATGAAGGAAAAAGTGCAATGCAATAGCATGTCCTCAGATTTTACCAAAGCCATTAACAAATTGCTAGATGTTTAAGAAAAGTTAGTCAGTAGAACTCATAAATTCTTTCAGTTTTGATGTATATTATGGTGTGAGTTTATATGGGGGTTTTACGATGGTTTGTATGGAAAACAATACAATAATTAATAAATAGTAACACGATAATAAACTCTGTTTTACATACTCACAATTGTAAACCTACTTTTACTCCACCCTGTATGTATATAAAATTCTCTATATAAAATCACTCACTGAACTTCAGCCACATTTTACCACAAGCAAATCCAACCATCAGAATGAGTCATTATCCTGAATGCAAGTAATGGACTCCAGTTAGAGTTAACAGAGATTTCCCTTTATTTCCTCAATTTTCATCTCTTGCCTCTTGCTCTCTTCTTTTAATCTCTCTCCCTCTCTCCCTCTCCCCCTCTCTCTTTTCATCCCATACAGAGACTTGTGTATTCCAGAATTAATCTGTAATGGTAGCTGATGTGACATTTTACATTCAACCTAGATAACCTAGATCAAACTTTAAAATTCTGGAATGTTATGAAACTGCTTCTAAAAATGAGTTTTATTTCAATGACACCTTTATTAATCCCATTTTATTAATAAGATGGCATCATACATTTCTGTAGCTCAAAGTGTACTTTGATCTCCTTACTTTTGATTCTCAAAAAAGCTCTCTGCGAAAGTAAGGACATATAAGAAAATTCTTATTTTATAGGTTATGAAAGTAAGTAAAATTAGTCGAACAACACGATGATACAGTTCATTTTTGTAAATCCTGGTGTGCTAAGTTGTCCATACTCATTTATAACACTAAAGTTCTTGCTTCATTCTAAAATGTTGTCTATCAGAATATATGTGAGTGGTTAGCTCAAGTGAGTAAAGCACAAAAGAATCTGAGGTTAGAGGTTTGGATGCCACTAACACTGGTAGTTTCTCCTAATTCCATTTCCATGGGCTCAATCCCAGCCACTCTTTTTAAAAAAAATATATTTTTATTGATTTTAGGGAGGAAGAAAGAGGGAGAGAGAGATAGAAGCAACAGTGATGACAGAGAACCATTGATTGGCTGCCTCCTGCATGCCCCCTACTGGGCATCGAGCCTGCAACCTGGGCATATGCCTTTGACTGGAATCGAACCCGGGACCTTTCAGTCCGCAGGCTGATGCTCTATCCACTGTGCCAAACCAGCCAGGGCCCAGCCACTCTTGATATTCACCTTATTGGCCAGCATCTTTATCAACAGAAAGAAGAACATAATTCTATGCACATTCACCATCTACTACTGGAAAACAAGCTTGAAGTCTACAATTTGTTGGACCAGAATATTTATCTGAAAGTCACCTGAAATGCAGGCACCTTTCCTTGTCATGTTGCCCTCTGCTGAGTCTGTGTGTAATGATGCTCTTTCCTCAAGTGCCCTGCAGGGTAATAAAGGGATCTGGCGAGGCTAACAGACACTTAAACTTTTATGTACCAACCAATAAAAAGCTTTACCTATAATGAGCATTCTTTTCAGGGGACCACTACCTGACAGGAGGCTCTTAAAACCAAAATTAAGTAAACTAGAATTACTTTTACTTCAAAGTCGGTGTTAGCAACAACCAAAAAAGTACTTTCCTGTCATTTCTGATAACAAATGATGAAATATTATTCAAATTAACCCAGAAAATAAATGAAAAATTTAGTTCTTCAAACTCTTAACCCAGTTCACACTCTAGCGTGCTATCATTTATTCACAAAAATGCCTATAAAATATTGTTTACAGTCCATGGTATGGTAACTACACACAAACACATATCCCTCAATGATGAGGCAGGTTATTTACAAACAGCGTAATGTTATTTCCTACTATTTTTCATTATCTTCTGCTATATAAAACTAGTTGCTTGTCCTCAGACTGATTTAAAATGGTTCTTTTTCCAATTATTTGTGTTTTATTTTTTACTTTCTTATTTTGGGGAAAATATTTACTTTATATTTATATAATCACCAATTATTCATTGACTCTAGCTGAGATCTACAGCATAAAAAGAATAAAACTAATATGAATAAAACTATAATAATAAGTTACAACTATATACAGACTCTTTACATCTTACAAAGTACTTTTATGAATTGAATCACATCTAATTCTCAAGACACTTGTGTGAGTAAGAATTTATTGCTCACATTTTACCAATCAGGGAAGTAAAGCTTGAAGAATTTTTGACCTAGCACAAATCTTGTATTTAGCCAGGGGTAGTGTCCAGGCATCAGTGCTTTGACTAAAGTCTGAGCACTCTCTTGGGATCCTCACTGCTGCTTTTCCAGTATCTTAGTGTGATGGTACCCCCTCTTCTCTGCATTTGCAGGTCTCTTATGTAATTTGGACTTATATCCTTGAATTTAGTTATCAAGACATGGCAAAATATCTAATCTATATTGTGATCATGTAAATGCATCATCAATCCTCTTTTCCAAGCAACTTACAATATTAAATATCATATAATTTATTTCCTGTTATTCTCAACATGACTTGGTTGCTATAAATAGCAATGCCATACAGTGACTATAACCTTTTTCTGTTACTAAGAACAGTCAATGACCAAAATCCTTATAGTACCGATATAATCTCTTGCCAGAGACCCATTTCCATCCATAAATCCTGACCTTGTCTTCAGACCTTGAAACAAATTATTTTATATTTTCTCTCAAGTAGCACAATTTTGTCTTTTGACTGCAAGTTTTCATTTTTGAAATAGCCAGCATTCATTTTGGGTTCAGTCTGGTAAAGAAAGTTGATGACCAAAACAATTATATGTTCTAGAAATAAAATAGTTCTGGTGTTGGTAAGACCTTTAGGCAAATACCAAACTTAAAGCAAGTTATAGTCTTTCAAAATCACTTGTTATTGCCTTTTTAAATAATCTGCAACAAATTTACTACCTAAGTGGTGGTCTCTACCACTCAAAGACATTTTGTCTCTTTGTTATAGCATTATTATATTCTAACTAGGAGCCCAGCGCACAAAATTGCGTGGCCTGGCAACCCACCTGCTGCACTGCCTTGACACCTGAACCTCTCCACACAGAGCTCCAGTGCGCCTGGCTCAGCCCCCTGACCTCTCTTGCCTTCTCTGGCCACTTCAAGCCCTGCCCTCAGTCCCTTGAGTGGCCTTGGGCTCATCCCACCTTCTCTGGGCACCTCCCCACTTCCACCCCATGTCCGGAGAAACACGGCAGCTCCGCCCCATCATGGCTCTGGAGGAGAGTGTGGACACCTCCTGCCTGCTGCGCTGTGCTCCTTCCCTAGGCAGGTGAGCAGCGGGGCACTCTGAGTGTGAGCAGTGGGTGGCAAAGGACTGGTGAGGGGGATGTTACAGGCTCTCACCCCCGCCCTCCTGGGCATGGCCCGTCTCCGGGAGCAACGCTCCACTGTGCACTTGCAGACAGCCTCCTCCTTAGCGATCATGACTGTGACACCATTAGGACCAATTAGCATATTGCCTCTCTCTCTCTATATATATATATAGATACCACCTAACTTTTTGTAATTCACTATGCTCTATTAAAATGTGTGTGTGTGTGTGTGTGTGTGTGTGTGTGTGTGTGTGTGTTTAAAAGTATGTTGGCAATCTATAAAAGGAAATGTAAAACATTCTCTGGCTAGAATAGATTTATCTTATCTTGAATAATGATTGCCTAATCAACAGTACTAACCATTTGAGCACTTCAATATGGATGAGTGATGATGAATGGAGAATACCAGGAAATCAAATATCCTCAAGTAAGAATATACATATCACATAAGTGGTATGGAGTTGCAGCAGCCTTTAAGGATCAGATAAAGACTTTGCTTATATAGAAGTAATCTGGAATTTATGGTACTATAGTTACTGTGAGTCTATGATAAATTCCAGGGAAAGCAAGTAGATTTTCTTTTGTCAATTAGGCAAGAGATCAAGCTGAGAGATACCAGTTAAGTCATGATCAGAAACACCTAGGCTATCATTACAGAAAAATAAAATAAGAACCACTTGCTAAAGAGTCTCGGCAGTAGGAGAGCAGAAGGTAGACAAGGAATCTGGAAGGCAATTTATGGACAGATTTCTTGAACAAGATACATCATGAGTCATAGGCTCCCTACATCACTGTTTACAGACATATCAAACATGGATTGCCTTAGCATACTAGTACAGTTGTACTAAATCTAATTTACATATTGGACAATAATGGGCAAGGTTATTATGAATGTAGACTTAGTAAAAACAGCAATAAATTACATCTACATAATTTAAACTTTTTAAATTATTTAATTGCATGCACGTTTTATTTGGTTTAGTATTATTGAATAAATGCATTTTTGAAAAATGGGTTTAATTTTTCTTTCACATTAGTCATGCTTACAGGGAAGCTTATTTCTATAAACCATAATGCATACCACTCCAATCCACCACCTGATAATAAGCTAAAATACTCATTCTAATTTCTGGAAATGTAGAAGAAAAAGAATTTCCTTTTTTAAAAAAAATCTGTAAATTATGGTTAAAATTAATGATAACAGCCAAAGTCAGTTATATTAGTCATTCACTTAATCTATCTTTAATTTACTGAAGTAAATTTAATCTTAGTCTTAGTTTATATTGGAATTTTGTCAATATCTATAGTAATCTGAAATTATAGAATGACATTAGTATAGTTAGATCTGTGCTCTCTCCTCAAAGTAGACAACAGGATCCAAGTTTTATCTTTGATCTTAAAAAGTTTGAAATTCAAACTAAAGTCATATTTTAGTGAGCTCAATAAATACAGAAGGAGAAAGTACAATGAAACAGAAACAGGATAACTTAGTTCAGACATTGAGATTAATGATTTACTTTCTTAGCTAAATCATAAAAACCGTTTGACTGGTGTGATAGGTTTGGAGTTAATTATGAGTGGTTAGATTCTAGTAATTTTGGAGAGTAGCACACAAAATATTAGATGCGGAGTATGAGCGGAAAAGAGACTAAGGACAATTCTCCCAAGGTTTGTTTTTGTGGTTTTCTCAGCAACTTTTACACCTCGGGGAAACTCTGTGAGGAGTACTTGATGAAAGGAAAGAAATATGATTAGTTATGCATTGTAAATTAGGTTCTCCAGATGCACACAGTGAGATGCAGCTTGAGGTACAAAATGTTTGTTAGGAGTTAACACCTATGAAGGGAAGATGGGTAAAACAAGACTGGTTAGAGGAAAATGCTTAATTGCAATGCAGGACTGTCACAATGTCATGACATTTGATGGGGTGCTCTGTGTTGAGTATTGCCTATCAGTGTGTCCTGCAGAAGGCTGAAATGGCTAAGCCTATATATCCCAACCTCCCTCAGTCACTGAATATGGCTTCACCCCAAACAAGGCAGCTTTCTGCACGTGAGGCACACCCAAAAAGATCTGGCAGTTGGAAATGGTCTGCTGACCGCACTAACTACATGTGGGCAAAAAACCTGTCCTTGAAAGAAGATCCAGGTAGTGAATATGCATGTATAGTGTAACCCACCTCTGGTGGCATTTTGATCCACTTTTCATACTTCCTATATTTTTCCTTGTATAAGATGTCCCATGTATAAAATGCCCCCCACTTTTCCAACCCAAAATTAAGAAATCAATATTTTAAACGTAAAACAGAACACATTTTTATTTAGTAATTACCACAGGTAATGTTTACATACCAGCACTATGATAGTATGCAGCATATCACTTTTTTCAGCCTCTGTTGCATCACTACTCTCTTCTTCATCACTATTAGTTCCAGACATATCAATTTCTTCAACTTATAGGCAGAAGAAATTAGTTGATAATGAGAAAGGAAGAAGAATCATGTGATTAATGATAGCTGAATTATATAATTATAGAACCATAAAAATAAAGATCTATGTATTCTTGTTATTGAGGTCTCAGGCTACAAAATTTCTACAACCACCTAACACTTAACCATGCTGTGACTCTTTTTCTTAAATTTTCATGAAAATACATTAAAAACTTTTCCACGTATGTTTATACACCTTTGTTTCTGGACTGAACTAATGGTTTCTATTTCTTACCATTTGCTGAATCTTAGTAGAAAACTTAAAGCAACCAATTTTTTCAAAAGTAGCAGCCTGAGAACTACCATATTCATTGTATTAACCAAATCAACATTCAAGGTGAACCTGAACAATGGAAATACTCTCAGTGACCAAAAACAAGTTTGTTACACTCATTGCCTCAGTGCAATTTATTTGGTTCAACAAAGTTATAAGTACTTGGCATCATTCAAAAACTGTACATACAGGTGGAGGTATAGAATTTCCTCCTAATATACACATTTCTGTCAACTCCACCCAAGATATTTTTAAATTGCCAGAATTATTTGCTATGCTACCATTGTTTCTTAATATAAATCATAAATTATTTATAGCTATGCTGATACTGATGAAGTACTTATTCACTGACAACATTTATTTCCCTTAATCTTGTCAAATGGCTGCTGTTCAATATGAGGTGTCCTTAATTAACAACTAAGTATAATTAAAATATATTACATTGTCAAGATTGTAATCACTTTGATGTTTACAAGGACAATAGTATTGTTTCTATGAAAATGCAATACTCAAATATTTAGGTCCTCAAAATTTTCTCAGTGATATAAAAGGGTCAGCATTTTGAAATCATTGGTTTAAAATTATAATATATATTAACCCCACTAAAAATAGTTAATAATTAAAACAGATGTTTATAATATAATTCTTAGAGGTAGATTTTTTATATGAAATAAAGAATGGAAGAATTTTATGATAATTTACCTCTAGTAAGAATCAAAGCTTGAAGCCATCTCTCTCTTTTTTTAAAGCAAATTATATTTTAATTAGGTCAAAAAGCCAGAAAAGTTAACAGTAGTAAAATTCCTTGAAAACATATTAATAACTTTAAGTGCCCAGCCTACATCGTGAGTTCTTTTCTCCTTGGCGATGTTCATTAAAAACAAAGGTTTTGAAAGATTTTTCATTTTGTTATTTACTTAAAAGGAAAACATAAAATGTAAAATTTTAGATAATGTGTGCTTTCAATCATATTGAAATAAAATTAGGTCATTGATTTTTCTTGTGATTTTTTAAAAATCAGCCTTCCTCTGGATTTTGTGATCCATCAACTAACACCATCTTCACATTTGTAGCATATTATTGTATACTAAATACTGTGGGGCTTACAACGCATTTTACATAAAATATTTATTGCTTTTGTTCTATCAACAACAGAGATAGTGATCAAATAGATATATATTTCAGAGACATTGGGTCTAACAAAGGAAAGCTCATTATAATTACTTGCTCAGAGATCACATTTTTATAAAATCCAGTGTTAGCAAGAAGTCAGCCAAGTCAGTTTAAGGAGAACGCCCCACCTTTGATGTAAGATCATCCTTGCTATCTGTTTTTTTTGTCCTCTACTATCTCTCTACTATCTCTCAGGTGATATGTGATCATCCTGGCATATCTTCTTCAGCAAGAATCCCTTTATTTTTATTTTTATTAATTTTTATTTATTTATTTTTTAAATTTCAAACTGGGTCTTTTATTTTGATTAGCTCATTTGTTTTAGTCTTTTTTAAAATTTTACTTTATTGTTTAAAGTCTTACAGATAGTAGTACATATGTCTCCTTTCAGCAAGAATCCTTTTAGATTGGTTTAGTCAGTGTCACCCTTAAATCTGATGTTTCCTCTTAGTAATTTTTCACCCACTAACCCCCACCCAGATTCTTCGCTATTCTGACTGGCCTTTGTTGAATTTGGAACTGAGCTCAGTTGTATTCCGAGGTCTCTTCCCCCTCTATGGCAATAGTCCTGGATAAACTATTTTTACCACTTTACTGTTTAGTTTCAGTTTTGCATTTATGCCATGCAATCCAAGGATCTGTTTGGGGACAAGTGAACAAATACATGAGGTGACAAATTCGCTTAGCCAAAAACATGCAACACGTGTCTGAACAACATGAAAGTTATGGGCACTTAAAAATGAGCAACATCTTTGGAAATGTTCCTAATTAAATTAGGGGAACAGAATTGGCTTCTCAGCAGCCAGCTCAAGCTTTCCGACTGTTTCCAGAAGTGTTTGAGCAATAAATCCTCCTCTGAAAACTATGGTGAAAAGGAACAAAAAATATCGCTATAAAGAGGAACCACACAGCATCTGTTAGATGTAGGTTCTGCCCTAATGAAATGAGAGTGGGCATCAGATGGCAGAGCATCTGAATAGAAGTACCAGGAAAATGTAAGTTATCTGGAGGTACTACATTTACTACATTTATTGGGTCCTACAGGGTTTGAATGGAAAATAAATCCTCTCCTACAGGAGCCTCTAGTGCAAGTTTGATTGCATTATTAAAGGAAAACCATGGCGATTCTCTTGCCTCTTTAATCACTGGTTTCAGACAGCTTGAACTTGACAGGGATCTTTCAGTTGCAGCAAATTAACCCAAGTCAAACCACCTTAAGGAAGCAAGGGGAATTCTTGGCTCTCATTATTGAAAAGAGCATGTATGGCCTTCAAGCATGAAAATCTTCTGCATATTTGATGGTAGAAATATCCTCTGGATTCAGTCAGTTCAGTCAGCATTTTTTTTTTTATTTTGCCTTTTCTCTTTATCAGCTTCAGTAGCAGGAATGTTTTCTTTCCATGGAAAGTTTCTGAATCGCATTCTGAAAATTTAGCAACCCAGTTAGAAAGAAACTGTCCTTTTTTTTTTCTCCATTAAAACTGTGATAAAGAAAATGAGAGACACTAACTTCTCTTTGTTTCTACAAGGCTGCCTCTGCCTAATGATTCTGATTCCAGTTTACAATGTGTGGGTTCTTTCCCAACACCAACTAGAAAAATCCAGTATCAGCTGCATGTCCCATAGTTCAACTCAATTCTGACATGATCTACCTGGAGATAGCGTCATATCCCACAGTTTAAAGGCTCAGTCCTACAAGAATGCCCTTTTCCCCCCACTTCAGATGCCAAGTGCATGTCCAGGTCATCTCCTGTGTATAGGTTAGAGGTTCCAATGTCCCCTCTCCTTAGGTTTGATTAACTTGCTAGACTGGCTCACAGAACTCAGAGAAACACTTGACTTACTAGATTGCAACTTTATTATAAGAGGATATAGTTTAGGAATAGCTAAATGGAAGAGATGCATAAGGCAAGGAGTGGGAAAAGGCATAAATGTTCTAAGCTCTCTCCCAACGCATGTATTTCCCCAAATCTCCACCGGTTCAGCAACCCGGAAACTCTTTGAATCCATCCTTTTTGGATTTCTGTAAAGGGTCTATTATATATGCATGATTGATTACATCACTGACCTTGGTGATGGAGAGTCAACCTCTAGCCCTTCTTCCATCCCTGGAGGTCAGGGGGGTGGGACTGAAACTCTCATTCCTCCAGTCACAGGGATGGTTTCTAATGGTAACCAACACATCCTTAAATGAGGTCCAAAAGTCACCTCATTAACATAAACTCAGGTGTGGTTGAAAGGAGTTTGTCATAAATATAAAGACACCCTCATTTCTCTTATCACATAGGATATTCCAAGGGTATTAGAAGCTATGTCCCAGGAAAGGAAGACCAAATATATATTTCTCATTACTAATCACAATATCACACTGCTTTTTTTTAAATTTCTTTGTTACAATGAATAATAAGCCCAACTTGTTCAATTATGTGTATGTTTTTGGTAGTCATTGGATTGAAGGTATTGACATTTGAGAAAAAAATAAAATTTTACTGATTATATAATACTTATCTTAGTAGCTGTATTTTCTTTTTTTTAATAGAACAACTTTTTTTTAAATATATTTTATTGATTTTTTACAGAGAGGAAGGGAGAGAGATAGAGAGTCAGACATCGATGAGAGAGAAACATTGATCAGCTGCCTCCTGCACATCCCCCCACTGGGGATGTGCCCGCAACCCAGGTACATGCCCTTGACCGGAATCGAACCCGGGACCCTTCAGTCCGCAGGCCGACGCTCTATCCACTGAGCCAAACCGGTTTTGGCATAGTAGCTGTATTTTCAACATTAAGAAGGATCCTTAATTTTATCTTTGATCAAGTAATTATAATGAGCCTTCCTATGTTAGACCACAGAGTATCTCTGAAATATGTATCTGATCTCTATGTCTTTTTTTGAAAGGAAACATATTAATTCATATTTTATACAAAACATTGTAAACCCCATAGTATGTAGTAATTTTATAGTAAAACTAGAGGCCCAGTGCACAAATTCATGCATGGGTGGGGTCTGGCCAGCCTGCCCTGGTTGGGGCAGATAGGCTGGGCCTGGGGGGGCGGGGGGGCGGCGCAAGAAGGAGGAGGGGTTGTGGGAGGTTGGCCAGCCATCCCGCCCCCCTCAGGGTGTGGGGGGCTGATCAGGGGTGGGGCCAGCCAGGGGGAGGGGCCCCGAGAAGTTGGCAGACAGGCCCAGCCCCCTGGTCGAACTCCCATTGAACTCCCTGTGGAGGGGACAATTTGCATATTACCCTTTTATTATATAGGATGCTATAAGTGTGAAGATGGTGGATTATAAAATATAGATAAAGGCTATTATTTTTACTTGTTAAATGACTGGGATTTTTTATTAAAAACTTTTAATGTTGATATTATTGCAGACTTCCCCCACATCCCCCTTTGCCCACCTCCACCTACCCTTGTCACCCCTACCCTTAGCCTTTACCACACTATTGTCCATATCCATGGGATATGCATATATATATATATATATTTTAAAAAATCAAAAGAAAAAGTAATGACTTAATTTTCTTTCAGTGTTGCTTGAAAATACACTTTATCTAGATTTCCACATTTTTTGTTCCTGCTAAGCAAATAACAAGCTCAGCATCTTACTTGGCACACATTTTTCTCATGATATGTCTTAAAAAGTACAATATTTTAACTTCAACATTACCAATGTTATGCTATAACTTAACCTTTAAAATACCCACTTAATATCTAAAAATATTATAAGCACTAAGCTCTGAACATTTAACAGCGCCTAGCAATTCATTAGTTCCACTTCATTTCCCAGATCATACATCACTAGAATAGCTCTATGCCTCTAATTATTTAGAAAACTACAAAGCACTGTATCAGTACATGCACCTACAGCTTTCTTGGTTTATTTAAGTGCTTGGGGTAACTGAAATCATGCATACTTATAATTCTACCTATACATATGTACAAAGACCAATATTGTCTATACCTTCTGACAAAGTCCTTTATTAGTGCATGCAGATCAATAACTTAATCCACTCTGAAACTGAAATAGAGATCAAATAATTTTTTTCTGTGATTATTGCTATTGGTCTTACAATGAGTTAATAGAGATTCAAATGAATTACAAACTCTCTTTCTATGTGTCTTTAATTTCACATATAATGAGATCATATAGGTGTGGCATTTTATTTTTAATTATTTATTTTAAAATATATTTTATTGATTTCAGAGAAGAAGGAAGAGGAAGAGAGAGAAGAATCAATGAGAGAGAAAATCATTGATCGGCTGCCTCCTGCTGGGGATTGAGCCCACAACCCAGGCATGTGCCCTGTCCAGGAATTGAACCGTGACTTCCTGGTTCATAGGTTGATGCTCAACCACTGAGCACACTGGCCAGGCAGGAGTGACTTTTTAAATTTTTATTTTATTTTTCTTATAGTATGTCAATATAAAAAAATGAGAAAAGATGGACTAAAACAAAGGTCAAGCATTTGGATGCATCTTTATTTTTCTGGGGAAAAGCTTTGGGAATTTCATCCAATTTTCAATTTAGGAAACATAATTAAGTGGATGTATTTTTTTTTACATAAGTAGCTTTTCAATCATGATAATAATTGTTTGTCAGGGTTCTTGGAAAAGACTTTATTCATTGTTAGTGAGAATGAAATCTGGCTCAAATTTTTCTTGAACCCTTCAACTTTGCATTAAAAGTTATATTTTATACATACACTTTCTCACCCTGTAATTTCTAGTAATTTATTCTAATACAATTATCAAAGTGCTGATAAAATTTTAGGTAGAAGGCCATTCAAGGAAGCATTCTTATAATAATAAAATGTGGCAAGTCAGTTAAAAAAATCAAGCATAGAATAGAATATTCAGTAGCCTCTGAAATTAAGAGAACAGTCTACCTTCCCTACCACAAGATTTAGCAACCCATTTGCTTCTGCTCATACATATTCTTTCCTTTTTCCAGTTACTATAGATGAGTTTTCTAATCTGTTTTGGGCTTGCCTCTGCCTCCTTGTTTAATTGTTCAATTTTTTGCCTACCTTTTGCCCAGAGACACACAAATAATGTGTAGCAGGGCTGTGATTCAAACAAGGGCTATCTTTGGACTCCAGAACTTAGGATGTTCTTTCTCCTAAGTGCAAATATTCAGAAACTTCCTATAATTGGTAAAAGTTTGTTCTCTTCAGCATTTCTTAACATTGAAATAGGTAAATATCAAAATTAGGTTGGTAAATCCATATTCTTTCTATAATAGTAGTATCACTATAGGAATGATCTCTTCTACTTACCAATTTTTCTTATTTGCAAATATAAATATTAATACCTGTTTTAATCCCACATACTCATTTAACTATAGTCAGATTCCTCAGATCTATTTTAAGAGTTGTCTATACTCCAATTCCTACTTTCCCACCTCTCTCTTGAACTCTACTATCCAAAAAAATTGTTGTCAAGCCCAATGTCAAGGAGCTTACCACCTATGTTTTCTTCTAGGAGTTTTATGGTTCCAGCTCTTACATGCAAGTCTTAGTCCATTTTGTGTTAATGTTTGTGTATGTTAGTCGTCTAGTTTCACTTTTTTGCCTGTGGCTGTTCAGTTTCCCCAACACTATTTAGTGAAGAGATTGTCCTTACCTCATTGCATATTCTCACCTCCTTCTTGTAAACTAATTGACCATATATGCATGGGTTTATTTCTGTGCTCTCTATTCTGTTCTGTTTGTCTTTGTGCCTATTTTTATCCAAATACCATATTGTTTTAACTACTAAAGCTTTTTTAATATAGATTGAAATCAGGGAGCATGATGCCCCTAACCAGAATTTGGGAGATGTGCTGTTACTTGCCTAGGTTCAGCTACACAGTGGTGTTATCAAGGCACCTGGCTTGTAACCTAATGCTTACAAGACAGTTGCTGTAGATGAGCTATTATGAAAATCTTCAAGGGAGAAGGAGTGGAAGTGGAGGCAGTCATTTCTGTCCCTTGCTCTTTCATCAGGAAATCAACAGATTTCCCACAACCTCCCATTAGACTTTTGCTGATGACTTACTAATATTGTCTGTGTCATACTCCCACCTGCCAGAAGTGCTGAAATAGCAAGCTGAGACCTTGCTGCCTCCAACAAATTCAAGGTTACGTTAGCAGAAAGTACGGTGGAAAATAGATGTTGGGTAATATCTTAGTGTCTGCCATAATAGTCATCAAGGGAAACATCACAATTCGGTTAGACTTCCATGTACTCGTTTTATGGTTTAGTATTTATTGTTTTAATAGTGAATTACCTCTGGGAAAGTGATACTGCAAACTTTTCATTGCTTAGTTTCTCTGAAGTTCTAATTTAGTGCTAATATGAGAAGACTATTCTCAAACAGAAATTTTTATGGACTTTTGTTTGGGTGTTTGCTTTTTTTTTTTTTTTAAGAAACAGCAATTGAACAATGTGCTGCTAGAGAAATTAACCCCAATCCCTCAGTAAACTTATTACACTCTTGCTACACTGGTTTTCCTTATTTTTCTCAACTATGCCAAGTTCATTCTGACCTCATGACTTTCTCATGATTGTTTTGGACAGCTTTCTGCCAGTCAAAACCTCCACCTATCATTACTATCTTCCCAGCCTGATTCCCCCTCTAGATTTGGTTTAAGTATCCCCTGCTTGGGATGTTTTCTCTGATTGGATGCCTCCTCTACATAGCCTCAATTTCATTAGTCCTATTTTATTCATTTTGTTCTTTTAGAATTTTCGTCTTCTGGAACTGTCTATTTATTTATGCATTCACCTGCTTATTGTCTGACTCTTCCAAATTTAATGTTAAGTTACTCAAGTGCAAGGAAATTTATCTGATTTAATACTGCATTTTCTGAATCTAAAACAGTGCTTACTTACACACAGTAGTCACTTAATAAATATTGATTTAAAAAAGGAAAGTATTCTTAACATAAAGTTCTTGATTAGAATAAGAGGATTAATTTAAATATTAAACACTTAAGTATATTATTGCTTCATTTATATCATGGATGAAAAACTTCCTTTTGTTGACACAAACTTCCAACACCCATCATCTAATGATGGTCAAATCTTGCTGGCATGGGGGTCATTAGATTTGCTTATATTGCTGTGAGACATTAGATATTAATTTAAAAATGTAATTATCCCCAATGAAAAGATGGGCAAAATATCTGAACAGACATCTAACAAAAGAAGATATATAGATAGCAAATAAGCATATGAAAAGCTGCTCAACATCATATGTAATTATCAAATTGCAAATTAAAACAATGAGATATCACCGCACACCTGTTAAAATGGCAAAAACCCAAAACACAACACCAAATGCTGGTGAGACTATGGAGCCACAGGAACTCTCATTCATTTCTGGGGGGATTTCAAAATGAAACAGCCACTTTGGAAATCATTTGGTAGTTTCTGAAAAAACTAAGTATACTTTTGCCATATGACCCAGCAATCATACTCCATGGTATTTAACGATATGAGTTGGAAACTTACATCCCCACAAAAACCTACACATTAACATTTATAGCAGCTTTATTTAAAATGATAAACACTTGGAAGCAACCTAGCAAGATCTGGAGGTGGAAGGTGGGAAGGGTGATGAGGGATTTTTAGAGCAATGAAGTATTCTGTTCAATACTCTAATGTGAGCTACATGTCATTAGAAATTTGTCAAAACCCATAGAATGTATAAAATAAGAAATGAACCCTAATTTACAACTATGGATTCTAGTTAATAATAATATATTAATACTGGCTTAGTGATTTTAACAAGTATACTACACTAATGCAAGATAATAGGAACTAGAGGGAGTATTGTGGTATATGGGAATACTTTATATTTTCTGATACATTTTTCTGTAAACCTAAAATTACTCAAAAAACTAAAGCCTATTTTTCTTAAACATAATTCTTCTCTCAAAGTAACATTGAAATACAGAGTACTTCTCTGTAGTCTCTCTGTGTTAACAACCTATAATAAGAAAACTTGAAAGAGTCACTTGCCTTGTCATTCCTATCCACTAAAGAATTGATTTAGTCTCTTTTCCCCTTAGGTTACTTGAATAACAAAGACCAAAAACATTCCCAAATCCTGTTGAATTCAGGGCTATGGGATTCATAGTGTTCAAAGTTATGTCTGGAATGGCTTTTATAATTGTTACACAAACAGCATGTCAACCTTCTCAGAGATCTGCATGTCTTCGGAAAAAATAATAAAAAATAACTGTAATAATAACTGCTTGTATATAAAACTAACAAGTATTTCATTTTCTTCCTCAAGAGAAGGTAACATTTCATCTTTGAGGTAAAATAAAACTCTGACATAGTGATAACAAGTGAGAAACCATAATGTATCATCTTGTTATGTGTAAAATGGAGAATAATGTCTCACCTCTGAGGGTAGGAGAACAAATCCCAGCCCTAGAGCACACTAAAACTAACATGTCTAAATATCTCCTATGGCTTCGGTATCATGTGGAACAATCCAGTTCATGTTACTCCATATCACATCGCGACTAGTTCCTGTGATTTTCTGTCCACAGTCTAGGATGAATCAAGGCTTGAGAATCAAGCCACATTAAGAGGATCAAAAATTATGACTAGATGTAATATTTATTAGAGTTAATAAAATGTTGTTGTCTTCTCTCTATTGATTTTCATAATCATCATGATAATGCTTAGCTTCATCAGTTTTATCCAGTAGAGTAGTTTCACCATGGTTTTGCTTTCTTTTATTATTTTTCCTAACAAATATCTATAGTGCAGGAAAGGTTAGGGCCCATGAAACTGGCCAGTCATTTACAAAGCCTGACTGGTTCATTGATTGCTGGTCTCCTGATTCACCCTTATAACTAGCTAAAAGGTTGACTTCACACTGATGAAACCTTTCAGGGGGCCAGGCAGTAGAATGTATTGATGAAATGTCTAACGGTGAGAAATGCAATTGCAATTCACTGTGAAATTCTAATTGGGAATCTGTTTTAAGACTTCACAGTTGAGAAGTAGTTCCATTTGTTTCCTCCTGCTTGTGAGTCAGTGTTTTAAAACCAGCTGATTGCTGGGGGAAGTGGCAATGACAGATCCTGAATTTCTTTCCAGATTATCTGACGGCACGATCAGAGAATAGAGGTTGTTTCCTGATGCTCTTTATCTTCACCGAGAGCTGACTTCTTCCAGGACCACATGCATTTTTAGCTTTCCCCTTTGGAGGATAATCAAAAGTGCTGCTTATGTGAGGTCTTCTACTCAGCATTGAACAGAAATTATCTCAAGTCAAAAGAGAGTAACTCTCTGAAGTAGACATTGCCATTCCCGTTTTATAGATGAAGAACCCGAGACTCGAGAACTTCAATAACCTGTTCAAGTGTTTAAAACTAAAATATGGGAGCATTTGATTTGGAAGCACCCTCATTTTTTATAATGCTGTTCCTTTCCCTGTGTACTGTAAGGCCAGCAGAGATCAGGATATAAAATAGGTTGCCAACATGAATATTGAAATTCTCCCAAGTCATTGTTGCTTCTCCCTACCTGTTACCTCTATTATCATATACAAATATGTTCTTTTAATCTCATGTAATTCTGCTATTCTGTACACCTATTCATTAAGCTACTGGTCATGCCGCCAGACTTACCGTGGCCAGGGTCCTGGACTTGAATACTACTTTCATTATTCATGTTGGCAACCTATTTTATATCCTGATCTCAACATTTCTCAATGGTTTCTTCAAGTTCCCTCACATCCACTCCAGCAAATCACACCTAGGGAGGAATCTGGACTTTGGTTTATCTCCAAATAGTTTATATAGAAAACAACTCTGACATCTCACTCTCACAACCGTCAGACATGGTTACATCTCTCTTACTCTCTAACTACTCGTGTTTATTACCTCATCAATATTCCCTTACTAGACCTCTCAGTCTATCTGTGACCTTAGATCAGTGATGGCGAACCTTTTGAGCTCGGCGTGTCAGCATTTTGAAAAACCCTAACTTAACTCTGGTGCCGTGTCACATACGGAAATTTTTTGATATTTGCAACCATAGTAAAACAAAGATTTATATTTTTCATATTTATTTTATATATTTAAATGCCATTTAACAGAGAAAAATGAACCAAAAGAATGAGTTCGCGTGTCACCTCTGACACGCGTGTCATAGGTTTGCCATCACTGCCTTAGATAATCACTTACTTGTCTACCTTGGTCTAGTAATAATATTAGGAGTAATAATAAAACCATTGATATCATTTATTACTATTTAGTAATTATTTTCCATGCAGTGCAAATAGCACTTCATATGCTTTGTGAACTGAGTCTCAGATAAGGCCATCCAAGGCCATAGAGTTTATAAATGACATAACTAGGATAAGAAAACTACCCTGTCACTCCAATGCCCCCCTTTTTAGAAAAAATATATTCCACTGCCTCATTAGCATAGACTCCTCCTGACATGCATCTGTGATTATCACTGTCAACTCTCTGATTTGCAAAGCTCTACCTCTGACTCATCGCCATGCAGTCATAGTGGGTCTCCAATGCTGTTAGCTTTCTATCCCTGTGACAGCAGTCAGATTTCATTTCTAGCCACTTCAACTGTGACTGCAAACATTATTTTTTCATTAAGTTCCTCAAACTGTTCACCAAACAAGACAAAAGGCAATGCCCCCTTCTCTCTCTCTCTCTCTCTCTCTCTCTCTCTCTCTCTCTCTCTCTCTTTCTCTCTCTCTCTCTCAGACAGAGGAGATAAATTTGCATCCTACTTTAAAGAGAAAATTTATCTATTCAGGCAAAAGATTCTCAGCTTGCTGTCCCACTTTACCTCTTATTTGAACCTGTAGCATCCTCTCAGCTCTCCTTCCTGTCTCAGTAGAAAAGATGTCCTCCATCTTCCTGTCCAAAGCTAACCTCTCTACCTAGGCTTTAGGAGTACAGGAGCTTAATCCAGCAACATTTTCCTCTCTTTCATAATTTTATATACTCGTATCCCTTTTAACCTCTACTACATCTTTACATATGTAATGTTTAGGAGTGATTTTTGCCCATAAGTAACAGAAAACACTTCTATCGGTGGCTTAAGAAAATAGGGGTCACGTTTTTTTCCACTCACAGCAGAACATCTGGAATTAGACAGTTGCTGTCTTTGGTTTATAGCTTAGCAATGTTAGGGACAATGCACTCTTCATTCCTATCCTTTCATGTAAATATGTTGCTGCAGTTCCATGCATCATACCTCTTTAGAAAGCTCCCATCAGACACCCCCGCTCTGTTCTTATTGGCTAGAATTTATTGGTTAGATTGGTTTTGCAAAGCTCCCCAAATGTTTTAGAGAATGAGAGGCTGAGTATCTAGTTTTTTTATGTCTAAGTAGTGAGGGGAGGAAAGGGCACGATTTTGTGAATCCCTGGTGTCTGTCAAAGCAAGTAGGTCTACTTTAATGTCTTCTATCTATAAAGAGGACGGCCTGTGTCTTGTTCTTTCTCTGTGGGACTTGAGCTGCTTCAGGCTTGACCCTCTACAGGGGCTTGTTGGCAACCCAGCTCCCTAATATCTGGATTTATCCCTGTGAACACTTAGTTCTGTGACCACCTCTGCCAGGATACAGGAGTTAACACTCTTCATTCACTTCTGTCTGAAATATTTGTGGGTATGATCTTGTATGCTAATCAGTTCTCTCAATTTTACTTTGCATTTATTAGTTTTACACATTTTATTTCTCTAATATCATTTTAATATTGTATTTGGGGAGAAATTTAAAGGTTTGTTCAATCTGCCTTCCTTAACTGAGAGTTTTATTGTATTACATTGAGTGATTATTTTTATGTCTGTATTTTTCACTAGATTCTGAATTATAGAGGCAGATTCCACTTATCTATTTTGCTGCAGTTTCCTAGTACCATGCACAGTTCTTAACTACTCCATTATTGACAAATGTGAGTGGATGAATTAATTAAAGACTAAATGCCTATAAGGATTTGAAATCCAAATATCAGACTTGAAGAACAGGATTTCTCTCCCCTTTACCACTTGCACGAAGCAGTTAAATTTTTATTTCCTACCTCAGGTCTCTAATTTATCAATCTTTCAATTAAAAGTAATATACTTCATTTTCTATCCTAAGGTAATTTCAAATAATAGATATTAGCATGACTTATGAATTATAAAATATTAGCAGTTATTATTTGATAACTTTTTATTTTGAGAATCATTATGCAGAATGTGACAGAATGATTAATTAATCAATTCAAAATTATTAATTTGTTGGTTCCTTCAAAAGAAACCAGAAAATTAATTATCGTCCATCAAATATTTATTGACTACTTATTATGTACTAGGCAATGCTCTTGGTATACCAGAAATATATCAGTGACCACAACACAAATTCCTGCTCACATGAAGCATGCTTTCTGGTAGGTGATATAAAGTACATGTATTATTTTTCCATTTGTTGTTGTAACAAATTTCCACAGACCTTTTGCTTAAAACAACAAAAATTGATTATCTTACATGGTCAAAAGTCTGACATGTTTCACAGTTTAAAATCAAGATTTAGGCAGGATTTTTATTTTTGAGGCTCCAAAGAATTTGCTTCCTTGCTTTTTCCAGCTTCAAGAGACTGCCTGTATTCCTTGACTTGTGGCCTCATTCATGCTGCCATCTCTCTGGCTTGACACTGATACCCCTGTCTCCCTCTTTACCTTATAAGGACTCTTGTGATTACATTGTGCCCACCCAGAAAATCCAGGACAATCACCCTAGTTTAGGGTCATTGGGTCAGCAATCTTAATTTCATCTACAACCTTAATTTCCCTTTTCTATGTAAGGTAACATATTCAAAGATTCCAGAGATTAATATGTGGGCATCACTGGTAGGCCATTATTCTGCCCTCACCGTATCTCTATCCCTTAGCTCCTTGTACTCCTTTTCATTAAAAACTAACATCTCATGTTTCTTTATGAATCTGTGATATAACAAACCAAATGGTAAAAATATAGACATACAAAGCAATATGAATGCAGGTAGCCTCAGTTTTAAAAAAATCTATGAGAAAAAAATACTGTGTAAATTATAATGGGACAAATCACAGTTGGTTTATTATTCTTTCCTCCTCTTAAGTAGATACAAGAACAATGGGAGTGTACTCCTCCAGCAGTCCATGTTTTAAAGAACTTAGCAGTTATTACTTTGGGTTAATGGTGAGCTTATCATTTGCTCTACTACCATTGAGGTCATTGGAGGCAAGAACTTTAACTCATCAGTTTATCCCATGTTGCAGCCAGCACATTGGTCTTGTCTGAAGTAGGTATGATCCAGGCACTGTGCTGGGTGATGGGAATATAATGCTGAGCATATATGGAAACAGTTCTGATTTTGTCTGAATTTAGAATTTAGAGGCAAAAATATATATGCATGTGTTATTGGCACTGTAAAATAAAAATTTTTAAAAAGAGGAAAACTGATAATAACAGCAGAGTATCCTTAGCCATATCTCCTACTATTATGCACTTGTTTTGTCACTTGCAGAGTTATAAAGTAGGAATTATTTGATAACCTATTGGTTTCCATTGTATTCCCCCAGAAGCCAACCCTGAGATAAGAAATTGGATGTGATGTGTTTATTTGGAAGGTGGAGAAAGTACCAGTAGAAAAGTGGAATGTGAAATGGGGGTGGAAAGGCAGAAAATGAAAGGTGGATTATGAAAATAGTACCACTAAAAATGAAAGGTAGATTATGAAGATATTTCCACTAAAAACTACATTTTTACATTTGAAAACTAATTTAAAAATCAGAGCATGAGATATCCTCAAATATGTGTTTGAGCTAAGTTATAGACATGATATTGATACACTTAGTTTAAAAGTTTAGGCAAACTTAGAAAAATCTGGGACAATCAGTTTGCTCAGTGATGTTTACTACTTATTGCCAATTCAAACACTAACCAGCCCCTAACTAAAAACTTCAGGCTAAATTAGGGAAAGAAGATCTGCTTCAGACCTTTAACAGGCCCCCTCCAGTTTCAGCAAACATTTTGCCACAGGAAACCTCAATATTCTATAGCACATTTTCTCTTTCACCTTCTGGCTCTTGGTCACAATGCAATCTGGTCATTTTCGGCCATAAAAATTAAAAAATTCGTGAACAAGTGAGGTATAAAATTGTACCAATGAAAGAAGAATCTAATCTAATAAAAGGGAAACATGCAAATTAACCATACCTCCGCTACACGCACAAGTCACGCCCACCAGCCAATTAGGAGCAAATATGCAAATTAACCCAACAAGATGGCGGAGGCTATGGAGCTGGAGCGTTGTCCCCGGCAATGGAGGAAGCCATGCTTCCCACCTACGCTGCCGGCCCTGAGCTCCGCTTAAGGCTATAAAGTTTCAATTATAGAAGTTAAATAAATCCCAGATACCTGCTTCCAGCCCCGGCTGTGACCAGCCTGAACATGGCCATCAGCCCCTCACCCAGGCTGGCCACACCCAATGGGGGTAAGGATCCCCGCTGGGGGCTTGACCAGCCTGAAAATGGCCCCCAGCCCCTCACCCAGGCTGGCCAGGCACCCTAGCGGGACCCCCACCCTGATCCAGGACACCCTTCAGGGCAAACCAGCCAGTCCCCACCTGTGCACCAGACCTCTATCCTATATAATAAAAGGGTAATATGCAAATTGAACCTAACAGCAGAACAACTGGGAATGACTGGTCACTATGACATACACTGACCACCAGGGGGCAGACAGACGCTCAATGCAGGAGCTGCCCCCTGGTGGTCAGTGCGCTCCCACAGGGGGAGCTCTGTTCAGCCACAAGCCAGGCTGACAGCTGCCAGCACAGCGGTGGTGGTGGGAGCCTCTCCTGCCTCCTCAGCAGTGCTAAGGATGTCCGACTGCAGCTTAAGCCTGCTCCCCGCTGGCAAGTGGACATCCCCCGAGAGCTCCCAGCTGCCAGAGGGATGTCTGACTGCCAGCTTAGGCCCGATCCCCCAGGGAGCGGGCCTAAACCAGCAGGTGGACATCCCCTGAGAGGTCCCAGACTGCGAGAGGGGACAGGCCGGCCTGAGGGGAACCCCCCCCCCCCCCAGTGCACAAATTTTTGTGTACCGGGCCTCTATTAAATGAAATAAGAATAAATGCAGTCCTTTTTGTATTTATTTATTTAAGAGTTAGCTAGTAACCACTAAATGTAATGCATTCTGGGAGGTATTAGAGGAGATATAAACACAGATTAAATTGTGACTTTGGGGAAATGTATAATGTATTGCACAAAATAGCAGTTTTAATGAAGGACATAAGGTATCTACATAGATGATTATAATGTCTGGCAGAGAATATGATACAATTATATATAAAGGATCTGAATATATTGCTATGGGATTTCTGAACAAATATCAAATAATTTTGATTTAAAGGGCAGAGATGGGCAAAGTGGCACTAAAGATAATGTTTAGACACATGGAGATGGGGGTAAGAAGGCAAAGAATTATAGGTGCAATGTACAGAACAAGAAATAGGGCAGACTTAAGGAAATGCAGAGAAGAGTTAGTCAAAATTTAGGCTGGAATGTTAGGTAAAATTAAAAGAACACTAAGATGAAGCTATATTTTGGAGGCTTGACCAAGGAAGGCCTCAGATGTACTAACTGTGAAACTAATTGGGAGTCAGGCATGCTTTTGGAGGATCAGTCTCTGTCCTCTGAAGGACCGATGGGAGCCAAGACAGAAGCCACTGGGGGAGCATCACCACTGTCCCCACAAGACTTATGAGAGAGATGCTAGTTAAAACTCAACATGCCAAGCCTCATATGTAGGATTCTACTTTTAACTTTCATTTTCACTTTTCATTAATTTTCCTAAACAAGAAAACACCAGACTCTAAAGACAAAGTATAATATTAAAAATCAATGTCAAGTCTTACTGGAGGTGGGGGCGGGGAGAGAGGCTATCTTGAGACTATGAGACCTTGAACAATGGGCATTGTTTGACTTTGGCGGATTCCTGGTGTATGTTTTTAAAAGATTCTATTCTGAATGATACCAACTATTCTCCTGGAAGACTGGCCTCTTTTCTCTCTAATTTTACTCCCCCTTTTCTACCTCTGTTATTATGTTGCTCCAACTTTTGCAAGGAATATTTTACTACCTCTGCTTATATCAGGTAATAGGTTCACAGCCAGCATATTTAGAAGGTCATTTACATTATGTTTCCTTTCAATCCAGAGAGTGACACCCAGATAAAATTTCCTCCCAGCATATTCCCATTGCTTGAGTTGGACTACACAGTCTGTACTGCCAATGTGCCTGCTATAACACTTTAGCATTCAGAAAACCACCCAGGGACAGCAAGCGAGGCTAGGAAAAAGGCTTCCTGATGTATTCATGGTCACTTATCATATAAACAGCCATGTCCAGCAATGAGAACCGAGACATTTCTAAATCTAAAGAAATATCATAAAAACCGTTGCCCCTAAGCAATGTCTCTCATGCTTTTGCACGCATTGTTTTAAGTAAACAATTTTGTTTGAAAGCATTCTATTCCGGATAGTATTCTCTGTGGGAATGCTTAAAATGCTAAGTCTCAAATCAAGCGTGAAAAGTTGCACAATTTCTAATTACCAAGCCCCATGAAAAGCGTAGATCTCATTGAATGCAAAGCCAAGAGACTTATGGCAACACCTGTCGTCAGGCAAAGTGACATCTAAAGATGCTGGCCCAATCTCCCAATAAATGTAGTTAATGTTTGTTTAGGGTAAAGCCAATGAAATTCACAGTAAACTGAGCTGTCAGCTAAAAAGGAACTGCATAGAGTGGCCTTGGAGGTCTGTTGTTTTGTGTGTTTTGCTGATTTCCTGACAGCCCCATTATGTCACAATTTATTTTCCCAATGGCTCCTTGCTAATCTGCAAAAGGTACAACAGGTATATTAAAATGGAATCATTCTTTACTGACCTGGGCTTTAGTGAATTCTGGCAGGTGTTTGGTTTTCATTAAAGGACAGTATGTCCTGGACAACAGGTGTCCAAATCTCTTTAGTGAATATCAAAAATAAAAGTTTTACATGCTTTGATGCCATTATTTTTAATGCATGTGGCTCTTGTTTTCCCCAGCTTCGTGGATTTTATTGCATTTGTCTTCACAGTATAGTGTGCATTTGTCAGCTTTTATTATTCTGGTTTTACAGATGTCAAAGCCGACATGCTGCCCTAGCCAGTTTGGCTCAACGGATAGAGTGTCAAGGGCATGTACCTTCATTACAGGCTTGATCCCCTGTGCCAGTCAGGGCACATGTTGGAGGCAACCAATTAATGTGTCTCTCTCACATTGATGTTTCACTATCTGTCTCTCTCCCTCCCTTCCACTCTCTCCAAAAATCAAGGGAAAAATATCCTCCAGTGAGGATTAACAACAACAACAAAAATACCAACAAACAAAACAGACATGCTGGCTTTTTTGTGACTTCCTCAGTGCCACAAAACAGAACCAGAGCTGTAGCTCTTCCCTGACAGTTTCATGAAATTACACCCCAGTGTGAAATGCCTACTTCTAAACTTTGTGAGAAAGAAAAGTCTCTGTTTTGCTTAAGTTGATGTTTTCAAGATTTCTTATTTGCAGTTAAATATAATTATTAAACAACTAGAGGCCCGGTACATGAAAATTCATGCACTGTAGGGGGGGTCCCTCAGCCCAGCCTGCGCCCTCTCACAGTCCAGGAGCCCTCAGGGGCAGGAGGTGACCCAGCGATCAGGGAAAGGCAATGCCCCATCACACCTCTGCTGCTGCCACTGCCAGCAGCACAAGCCTTGGCCGGCCCCGGTTACTGAGCCACGGGCGGCCCTGAGCGACTGCCATCATGGCTTGCCTGGTCCTCGGGCCAGCCAAGGGTGGCTGGGCAGCCGCCATCTGAGGCTTGCCTGTGCCTCAGGCAGCCCTGGGCGGCTGGGTGCTGAGGGGACTGGGGGACTCTGGAGGCAGGAGCGCCTGCCACCCCAGCAGGGCTGAGGGGACTAGGCGCTGCCATCTTGTGGCTGTGGGCGCCACCATCTTTGAGGGTGTGGCAGTTAATTAGCATATTCTCTCCTTATTGGCTGTGGGCGCCACCATCTTTACGATGGTGTGAGGGTCAATTAGTATATCCCTTCTTTATTAGATAGGATGTGCTAATTATGTTACCATTGGTAGATAATAAATCTGTTCTGAACACTCATTATATTCATTCATAAATTTGTTGTCGCAAATAATAATAGAAAAGTAACAATCTCAATAGGTGTGCTGGAAGGATTAAATGAAAACATTCATGAAAGAAAAATGTGAGGGAAAAAATAGAGTGCAGTCAGATATTCTATACCTTATAAATAAATAAAGTTTGATGAATTTATTTTTACAAGGCTGTAAAAAGGGCAGAAGTTATGTTAATTTAGACAGCTGAATTGTTTTAAATAATAACTTAAAAATAATTACAATAGCAAATTTGCTAATTATTTTAAAAAGACTACTTAAGTAAAATCCATCCAACTGAGGAAACAAAACACAAATCATTAAATTTTAGATCCTCTTTAAAGTGATATGTTACTTATTTATTGCTTTTAGGGAATTATACCTCAATAGAGCAATTAATTTCTCCTGATTTAATATATAATTATTTCCTTTGCATAATTATATTCCCAACATTTACATTTCTAAGAAATCGTGGAACTTCAAAATAGAAAGTTCATTATAATCTAATTTTTAATACTTCAAAAAGTTCCCCTGTGCAAATAACTATATTAACTGCTTGATTAACTCTATTTACCACATTCCTTTTCTCTTTCACCCATGACATTTATTTTTTATTTTTTCCAGATTTATTCAAGAAGTTAATTCTCTATGACTTATTGGAAAAGGAAATATTTTTCTTGGTGTATTTGGTTGACTTGTTTTTGTGTGTGAATTTTGCATTTTTCATTTTCCTGCAATTACTTCCAAAAAGCAATATTAAAAATTGTCCACTAGGCATAAACTGTACAAATGTATGTGTATTCTCCCTACCAAGTCCTTCTGAAAAGTCTCCAATGCATCACCCATAATTAAAGTCTAAAATATGTCCTATATCCCTAGCCGGTTTGACTTAATGGATAGAGCCTGCAGACTGAAGGGTCCCAGGTTCAATTCTGATCAAGGGCACATGTCCGGGGTTGTGGGCTCCATCCCCAGTAGGGGCCATGTAGGGTCAGCTGATCAATGATTCTCTCTCATCATTGATGTGTCTATTTCTTTCTCTCTCTCTTCCTTCTTCTCTGAAATAAATAAAAATATATTTAAAAATATGTACCTATAATCTTTACAATATAAAATTAAAGTATCAAATTATAAACTAGTTCTAAAAAACAGCTGACTTCTTAGAGTCCTAATATATAAGCTTATTATACAAAGAGTAGAGGATATTATTATTATTATGTTATAACTAGAATAATGGGACAGGGAGACTGAGCTCTTTAGGTTAAGTAGAAGTTCATATATTTCATTTGTTTAGTGAATGTTAAATATGTACATAGCCCTGTGGTTAAATGAAGAATGAACCTTTAAATTACTTGAAAGCAAGATCTGCCCAATTCCTTGTGTTAACATAAGAAACATTCAAACCTGTAAAGAATTTTTGTGAGTTTATTTGAGACAATTGCCAGGAAGCAGAATCTCAAGGAACTGAGATAATAGTCCCAAGAATGGAAGTTTTTCAACTTGTTGTATAAGTGACAATCAAAGGAGGTGACATAAAATCCATTGGTAGTAGATTAGGGAGGTGGGAGAAAGCAAAGGGGGGGGGGCACCTCTGGGATTGGGTAAAAAATAAAATGATAGACACGTGCTTCTTTTACATATTTGGGTACAGGATACATAGTCAACAATTAACAGGATAACAATAACAACAAGGGAATTTGTGGTCTGGCCCTGTTATATTGGTTGTGCCCTGAGAGTCTGGAAAAAGGGAAGTTACCATGACATTCCAAAGGTATGTTATTGTAGATACAAAAAGACAATAGGCTTAGTTAAGATCAAAGTTGAACTTTATCAAGGAAGATACTGGCCTAGGACATGATTGCCCACTATAAAGTGCTTTTAGTTAAAATTTTAATTTCAGATCATCCTTTGTGGTTACTTTAGGTCTTTGAGTTTGCAAGGCCCCCATGCAGGCCTTCTCTGAGCTTGTCAGGTTAGCATGTGGCCCCTTTTCATCCACACTTGCTGTCTCCTCTAGTTTTCAATATAGTATAAGGAAAGAAAAAAGAAACAGACTAGTGGAAAAAGAGAGGAGTAAGATATGAAAGGAGGGAAGAAATACAGTGTTTCTGGTTGATTAGAAGCATAGCTATATTAGAAAAAATAAGTCGATATCCAAGGCTGGTTCTTGTACTTAAGACAAGTGTGTTCCTGGACCTCATTTTCCCCATGTGAACAATGAGAATAATATCATTTACTTCGTTAACAAAAGCATGCCCAGCCTATAGAAAAGTCATAACGATTTATTTGAGCCAAATTTTGAGGACATGGCCTGGAAGCAAAATCTCAATGGATTGAGAAAATCCTCTGGAAATTTGCACTTTTGCAGCTTATTTTATGTCACTGTTGGTGGTAGAAAGGATGTTCTTTCATGGAGTTGCTGGGAACGCATTCCAGGGACCCAGTATGAGAGAAAACAAAGGGGTAAAATCTCTGGGATTGGATGAAAAGTAAAAGAAATAGACATGTACTTCTTCTACATAGATGGGTATAGGATAGTTAACAGTTTATAATTAACAGGATAGCAATAACAATGTGGGCCTCTATGGACTCCTGATTTGGTGGGAGATTGTGCCCTGAGGGGTCTGGAGAAAGGAAATTACCCTGACATCCCAAAGGTATGTTATCATAGGTGCAAAAAGACAGTAGACAGGCTCAGTTAAGGTAAAGATTAACCTTTGTCAAGGAAGATACTGGTCTAGGACATGACCACCTACCATGACCATCTTTTAGTTAGAAAGACCATCTTATGTGTTTCATTTAGGTCTCTGAGTTTATAAGGCCACTATGTGTTTACTGTGTTTGTGTAGGGAAATCTTCAGTGCTTCTATCAGACCATCTTATGTGTTTCCTTTAGGTCTCTGGGTTTATAAGGCCACTATGGAAGCCTCCCCTGAGCTTGTCTGTTGTATTGCAAATCAGCGAGCTGGACAAGATGCCTAATGAGCCAATTAGGAGTCATCTTTATTGCGCGCAGGTTCAGAGCAGATGACCTCTGCCAAATTCTGAACACCCAAAGGAGGAAGCATTCTCTTTTTATATCTTTTTAGGTCCTTGTGTAAGTTATTTTTACAGACAATTTGTAACCTTGAGTATATATCATACTTAACCAACACCTGTCATATCTATACAGACAGTTTTGTAACCTTGAGTACATATCTATATACACACCTGTAACCTTGGGTGAACAAACACTTGGCATGAGACCATGGGAATTATTATCAGTATGAGTGTATCAGCCCCTTTAGATGGCTAGCTTGGAAGGTCAGACAGTTAAGTTTATCTCTTCTATTATTCAAGCTAAAAACAAAAGTTATTTTACAGTCTAAAAATAACAGAGTTGACCTACAGAATAAGAGGCTAAGAATAACAGAGTAGTTCAAACAGCAGTTTCAAACAGCAGTTTTTCCAAAGGAGGGACCACTATGCTTCAGTCTGGTATAGTGTGTGGCCCCGTTTCCATCCACACTAAGTATAATTAGAAAGTGAAGAGGAGCTGATTTTGCTGTCCCAAAATAGGTCTCTTTGGCATAGGGAGTATTTTGAGCTAAAGGCAATCAAAGCCCAGCCGATCCAAGAAAACTCTTTACTTCCTTCTCAATTTTTTAAATCTACTTTGGAAAGGGGGTCTGCCCCAGGAAGTGTGATCCTACCAGAGATTCCATTTAGCCTAAGAAACTTACCTGAAAAACAGGGTGACAATTATTTCCCAAACTTCTCTGCCTTCCTGTCCATGACTTTCCTCCCCTTTATTTCCTCTGTCCCCCTACCCTTTCCTTAACTCAGGATGTTGTAAAAGCTTCACGTACCTAGCTGACTTCTGGGTCTCATTTTTACAAGGCTCCCGTATGTACATAATTACATCTGTTTTTCTCCAGTTAATTTGTCTTATATTAATTTAATTATTAGACCAGCCAAAGAACTTAGAATGGAAGAAGGAGACTTTTTTCTGCCTTTACAAAAGGAATATTAGATTTGAATGCTTAATGATTTGGAAGTTGGTCTTTCTAGTCTGTATTGAGCAATTCCTTCTCAGAACCCTGGGTCTGGCCTCAGCCACCTGGGTTTGAAAAGATCAACTAAAACTAGAAAACGCTTGAGGATGAGGGAGATGGAATCAAACTCTTATGAGGAAACAACAGAAATAGTTTAAGTTCTTGACTTGGCAAAAAATACTGTGAAGTGTTATGTTTAGTAATTAGGTCTGTCTTTCTCAGCTGCTAAGTGAGTTGTTAAAGGAGAAGTCACACGGAACCATTATATTAAGAAGGCGAGGAAGATTTTGTTCAAGGCTACTGTAGTAGGGAAGAGGCTAGAATTCTCTCTGAACTCAGCTCCATTGAAACCAAGTTAGAGGGCTTTGAGCATGGGGGTGAGCTAGTCGAAAAGTACTGGAAGACATTAGGGGGGTTTGATCCATGGAGCACACTGAGTTATTCCTGAGTTTGGGAATGTTTTCCTCTGTTAGTATGCCATCAATGTTCGCTAATTATTAACCAAGGAAGTTAGTTACCAACCTTCTCACAGAGACTAGGAGAGAGGGCACTGCCTTCCTTGATATTTACATCTTAAAGAGATAGTTCCCATGTTCTTGAGGGGAAAATATGAACCTCCTCTTTAAGAAATGGCAAAATAAGATTCAGTTAGCCTAAAGCAGAGGTGGGGCACATCCAGTCTGCCACCCATATGAGGCCAATGAAATCATTTCCTCTGGCCCTGCTGAGAGGCATTAGGGGTGAGTTAATTAAATGTTTGACCAAGTATAGCAGGTTAATTTTTAAGTTGATAATTTTATATGGCCCACGAATGATGTTATCAATATCCAATGGCCCTTGGAAGAAAAAAGGTTCCCCACCCCTGGCCTAAAGGATTACATTTAATTTGTTTTCTTGAAAATGGAAATAGACTCATTTTTTTCTGATTTATACTTCTCTGTATATAATATAATACATAAAGCAAGAGGTTGGGTAAGGTTTGAAGAAAAAAACAATGTGGTTTGTTTTTTTCAATAGAAAATAAGGCTTCTAAAATTATATGAAAAATATTGAAATAATTCACTTCATTACATATATTTGGGTAATAAAAAAATAATTGCTAGGAGCTGAGAGAGATTGTGATGAACTGGTTTCTACATTATCCTGTATTGCTTTTCTTGTGTGTGCTTCATTATTAGTGATGGCTCTCCTGTTTATCCCCTAACAATTTTATGTTGCTAGTAAAGGAAATGTGCATTCTACAACAGTGCAAATTCATATATGTTGTCCCATTTACTACTTAATATACTAATAAAAGGCCATGTTTCAGCGATCCATAAAAGATTGTTTAGAAAGTGCATCACAACTCAACATTCAGTTATTTTCCCCAAAATAAGTGACATGGCTTACCCCTATGACATCCTCAGTTGAAATAGCTCTTTGTAAATGGCTTCTTAGAAATACTACAGAAGCACTTCATTCTGGAAAAAAAGTTTGGGCTTAAATAGTATCCACACAATAACATCCTGGGGATTTCTACACATAATTTATGAATATGGTCTTCATAATCTGATGAAATCAGGTTTTCACAGATAGTCAAAAATTGCTCTTTCTCAGTAAATTGTAAATAATGTTTTTGAACTTCAAATCGTATAGCCAAATAGGTAAAGGTGTGATAAGTATGATTTTATAATTTTTCTAAACAATTACGTACATGTGTTGCTTTTTTTATATTACTGATATCAAAATATTCATTTTTTTGTTTATTTTATACCAGGGAAAACATGCACCTGAATTAAGTACCTCTAGTTCCCGTATGACTTAAAACTAGACTTTAGTATTTTTTTAATACAGTTCTCATTTGTTTAGACATATCCTCCTGTGTCACACTGGGAAGATCAGTTTTCAAAGGACCCACTTTAAAAACGGTCAATTTTGAAACTGACTTTAATATATGCAAAATTGGTATGCTGCTGCCTTTTCAATCAATCATAAGTGGTTAACTCCAACATAATTCAGATAAGCACTGAAGATTTCCCTACACAAACCATCATAAATGAACAGTCTCTTCCTATCCATAAAATACTTTCTCCTCAAATATCTGAAAAATTCCAAGAACAAGAATTGTAGCAGTTGCAGTTCACATGCCTTTATGATCTTCCCTTCTCATTATTCAGTACAAAACATCATCCAAATCTTTTACATTTGAGTAAGCCAAGGATAAGGGTGGGTAGTCTCCTTGATTTGTTTCACCAATTTAATGCCTTATCCATCAAGAAATGATAAAAAATGAGCCGTTTGTATGCCATGCACTCCTACTCTGCTCATTTTGATTACACAGGATACAGCTGTACCTGCTGAAGTGGCAATTTTAATTATAATATGCTTTAGGAACTTGTCAGCATAAAAATTGTATGACACTTTGGAAACACTAAGGGAACCGTTTGCCTTAACTATCCTTTCTAAGGGAAAAATGAAACTCTTATTTGATATCTTATTATCTAACAGTAAAGGATTGTGTCACTCATTCTGTGGGCCTTAGTTTTTCAATCATTTAACTTAGTAGAATTAGTGTATTAGTAACCCAGGGATCAATGACTTCTAAAGCTCCTTAATATTAAAAAAGAAAACGGTAAATGACTACAACAACCTTTGAAAATTAGAAAGAATGACACACCTAAGTGTTGGTGGCGAAACAGCACTAGATGTTAACCAGCTGAGTTAGACTGGACTTTAGCTCAGCAACCTTGGTACTTGAGTTTGGCTAAGGGAAGAAATAATTCAGAGCCAAAGAACTCAAATCGTAGTGAAAGTTAATTTAAAAGTCACAGAGATAGGAAAAGTGAGCCAGCTATGCATGGGCTTAGGAAACAAGTTACAGAGGCAAAATAATGATCGTTGAAGCTGAGGAGAAAGAAAGCAAACTACACTGGAATTGAACTGGAGACCTCTGGGTGCATGGGACAATGCTCAACCTACTGAACGACACCGGCCAGGGCTGCATAAATGTTTATAAAATGCAAAGTTATCTATTTTGATAGAAAGCAGATTAGTGGTTGCCTGGGAGGAGTAGAAAGGGGAGGGATGTCTTAAATCACACATATTTAACCCATTAATAATTTGAAAATCTGTTCCAGGTGAAAAAACAACAACAACAACAACACACACACACACACACACACACACACAACCTCCAAATCCAGATCAATAAAAAATTGCTGCAACAGAGACCTGTGGAAATTTTAGACAAATTTATCAGATGCTTCTTGACTTTAAACTTTGCTCAGGTCTAGGAAATAGCAAAGGGGATCATCCTAGCTGTCTTTATTTTTAAATATATATTTTTATTGATTTCAGAGAGGAAGAGAGAGATAGAAACATCAATGATGAGATAGAATCATTGATTGGCTGCCTCCTGCATGCCCGCTACTAGGGACGGAGCACACAACCTGGGCATATATGCCCTTGACTGGAATCAAACCTGGACTTTTCAGTCCGCAGGCCGATGCTCTATCCACTGAACCAAACCAACCACACCATCCTAGGGGTCTTTACCCTTGAGCCCAGTGCTACTCTTATCATCAGGGAATTTAGAATAGCTGTGATTTCTTAGCATTACCATGAATGTTAGCAATAAACAGTATTATTATCTCTCTTCTCTAGGACACCTGTCTCAAGGTCATGTTTATGCCTTTATATTCTGCCTAAATAACTTGAACCTGTCCCTCCTAATGTTTGGTTTTGTGATTTTGACTTTTCTGGAGGTAGGCCACGCACGCAATACTGCTGGTGTCATTTCCAGGTGTGTGTCACCCAGAGAGGATTTTTTTTTTCATGTAATGTGGCTGGATTTGCACAACCTCCACTCCTCAGCCTCGAAAAAGTCTGAAAAATAAGCAAATATTTAACAAAAAGCTATAGTTCATTTAATATAAATTAGCTTGAGTGCAGTTTGCATAAATCCTGTATCCATGTGGTTTCCAATACCTTGTTCTTAAGAGCACACTTGACAAGATTAACACATTTCCAAAGCAACAACAAACAAGTCAGAAATAATTGCATTATGCTAAGTGAAATAAGCCAGTCAATGAAAGAAAAATACCGCATGATCTCACTCATTTATGGATAATAGAGACCATTATAAACGGATGAACAAAAATAGATACAGAGGCAGAGCAGCATGGAACAGACTGTCAAACTACAGCGGGAAGGCCGGGGAGGGTTTGGGGGTGGGGGGTGGGTAAGAGATCAACCAAAGGACTTGCATGCATGCATATAAACATAACCAAAGGACACAAGACACGGGGGGGTAGGGGAGGCAGGGGGAAGGTCAAGGGGGAAAAAAAGGAGACATATTTAATACTCTTTGTAATACTTTAAGCAATAAAACAAAATTTAAAAACAAAGAATTGCAATGCTATCCTTACCTAATGGTAATGATGTCTCCCAACGGCAGTGAAAGCATTCACTGTGTGTACACTATTCACTTGATGATTTTCAGCTTCTGTTTGACTAGAATTATTTACTCAAAATTTTCCAATCCCTCATGCATTCACTTTTTAAAGTTAATAATATTTAAGTAAACATCTGCTGTTTCTTTTATGCAGATTTGAGACATTGCCCTAAGTTTTCCTTTCATTTATCACCAAAATAAATCTTATTCTCTGACCTATTTAGCACAACTTTCTCCTTTTTTAATCTCACATAGTTTTGCAATAGTATTTTGCAAAATATATTTTCTATAAGTCAGAAATTCATGGCACACTTGTAAAGAATTCATGTACGGAAGTGAGAACCAACTCATCAGGATGCTGTGTGAGCATGGTACCTCGAACTAGTCCACCATCAGTAGGACTGCCCTTGACCAATGAAATTAAGCTTCCCAGACTTTACCTCAGGGAAGCCAGGGCTTTGGAGTGATTTCCTCACTGTTGTCTATGTCATTGTCTAATGTCTGAAGACAGGATAAGAATGTTGTTCCTTACCCTAGAGCAGTGATGGCAAACCTTTTGAGCTCAGCGTGTCAGCATTTTGAAAAACCCTAACTTAACTCTGGTGCCGTGTCACATATAAAAATAATTTTTGATATTTGCAACCATAGTAAAACAAAGATTTATATTTTTGATATTTATTTTATATATTTAAATGCCATTTAACAAAGAAAAATCAACCAAAAAAATGAGTTCACGTGTCACCTCTGACACACGTGTCATAGGTTCGCCATCACTGCCCTAGAGTATAGATCTAGACCTAGCTTAGACTTAGACTAGAACCTACGTGAAACTGAGTCACCTTTTCTCCATTTTGAGGTAGGTTCTAACAGAACTTTTCCAGGGCTTAGTTCATAAGAAAAAGACCTTACCCTACTTTCAAAATTGCTCCAATGCCCAGATCTAGTTAAACTTCAAATTAGATTAGCTCAGTGCCCTACTCAGTGGTATAATGGAATAAGAGGCATGTCCTTTTTAGGATACAAATATTTTTACTTCAGACTTTATTATTCTGCTATACCAATGTCTTTCATAGAATCAAAAACTACAAGACAAAGTAGACACAAAATGTGTAATTTTTAAAAAATATATTTCATTGATTTTTTTACAGAGAGGAAGGGAGAGGAATAGAGAGGTAGAAACATCAATGAGAGAGAAACATCGATCAGCTGCCTCCTGAACACCTCCTACTGGGGATGTGCAACCGAGGTACATCCTTGACCGGAATTGAACCTGGGACCTTTCAGTCCACAGGCTGATGCTCTGTCCACTGAGCCAAACCAGTTAGGGCACAAAATGTATAATTTTTGAGAGATAAAATAGTCAATAAAATCAAACCCAGCATTATCCAAGAAATTGGAATAATCAGATATAGCTATGATAAAATTTCTAAAGAATTCAATGGAAAATGAATGCAGCATACAAGCAGAGACAGGTAAGATCAGCAAAGACTGGCAATGAAACAAATACAACTAAAGACATTAAAAAAGAAATGAAGTAAAAATAGAGTTTGATCTCTGTGGCTTCCTGAAAACAAATATTAGTTAGACATTTACTTGACTGAGAATGAGATAACTCTAGTGTAAGAACATTGCTTGGTGGCAATTTCTTCTTTATCTCTGGATTCTCTTTCATTATTTTTGGTTTCTCTGTTACTAGATTTTATCTGTCGCTACTGCTAGGGCTGGAGGGAAACATGCCTTTGGACGGAAAAGCCACTGGGCCCTGCACTGAGAGCTGTCAGGATGGATTCTGAGGGGCCGAGACAACCAGAAAAGGGCTGTGCTTCTCCCAAACCCTATTAGATTCTTAATCATAGAGGCACCATTTTTTACTTAGTTGGGGGACCTGGACCTAGAAGTTGCAGTACCTACCCCCACAATGGTGACCTATACAGTGCCCCTTGGTTCAGGTTGCACAGGCTCCTCCAGTGGTCGGCAAACTGCGGCTCGCGAGCCACATGCAGCTCTTTGGGCCCGAGTGTGGCTCTTCCACAAAATATCACATGCGGGTGAGCACGTACAGTGAGATTGAAACCTTCGTGGCCCATGCGCAGAGGTTGTGATATTTTGTGGAAGAGCCGCATGTGATATTTTGTGGAAGAGCCACACTCAAGGGGCCAAAGAGCCACATGTGGCTCACGAGCCGCGGTTTGCCGACCACGGCCCTAGACTCACCTGGTGCTGAGGATCAGTGCGGACAGCTGAGGCAGCAATTAGTGCACTGGATGAACTCCATGCTGTCACCTGCTGGGGTCCTTCTTCCTTCGCTGTCTCACTCTCCTGCCTTCTCCGGGTCCAGCGTTTCTTGAGTACTCCGCTCTGTCTCCGGCTACCTGTGCACCCTCTCCTTGTGGCTACAGACAGAGATGGACTAAGCCAATGGCCCCTCTCCAAAGCGGGAGAGGGGAGTGATACCACCTGAGAGGTGAGTCCCATTATATCTGGTTTTACCAGCTCCTGAGCCCTCAGGGTGCTTTGTTACTAGCGCTAAAGGTGGGGCAGAGAGGGGGAGGGGGTGCCCAGTGATGGCCTTGAGCGCCTGGTCAGTGGGCTGCACTCATCTGGCTGCACACTTGATCACCTGGGGCTGATCATTTATTCCTGCTGTCCCCACGGATAAGGAAGGAAAGGACAAAGAGAAATCTAATGTGCTAGTAACTGAGTGGGTGTACAAGGTAGGAAATGAAGCCAGATTCACTGGGAAAGACTGTCAGGCTTTTAAGGGGGCAGACGATGTCCCTGACCAGATTAAGCAGTTTGGAGAACAAGGCTTTAGAGAGGGAGTTAAAATATTTTTCTCATTAGAAATGCATAACAATCTACCTAATTCAGGTGCATGGGTAGCAGGAGTTAACAACCCTCAGAAATACACCATGGGATCACAATGCCATTGCAAGCTTCTTAACAGATAAGTGGGTGATAAAGAGGTTTGGGAGCTGTAAGGACACCTGTTGTTTCTGCGTTTTGAAGAATTTTGATCCTCTTTACTTCAGCCTCTTGAATTTCACCAGTAGCTAAGGGGGAGCTGTTGACCAGAGTCCACTCACCTACAAGGGTCATTTTCCCCAGGTGAGGCTCATCAGGGAGACAAACTAAAGAGAAATTTAGCAAAATGTTAACAGTAATTAACGTGGATTGAAGATGTTGGAAGGGGAAGTTTTTTGTTTGTTTTTTTCATTGTATTTTCTAAATATTACAAAAATTTCACAAAAGAATGGAAAACTAAACAAAATCTACCTCAACTTCAGGAACCCTTCCCCTCAGGGAGACCCACAGAGGAATGACTGAAGGTTTAATCAAAATAATAACAGTAATTAACTGAGAGTGATGGACTGGAGAGGATTGTTTTGTTGTTGTTACCAGGTTTCCTGTTATTTCCCAGTAGTCTATAAAGGACATCATATGGGATAGACTTTACTTTGAAAAATAAATTATGCAAATGAGATGACAAAACTCTTCTACAGAAATCTTTTGTAGAATGAAACTCTAGAAAATCCTACTTCAGCTGCTGAGATAAATAACCCTGGATCTTTATAATAAAATAAACAACTATTAATTCTGCAAAATAACCTGGATAAATTATTATTTCGAAAGAATTTATATGTTCACTATTGCACTGGATTCCCACAATTTTGAAACAGCCAGAAATAGGAGTTAATAGTATGTCTATTGCAGAGATAAAAGAAACTGAACCCCATCAATGTCTTCAGTTTATTTTCCTTTGAAAACTGAGTTATTTCCTGAAATCTAAGCAAGCCTTACACTTGAAATAAACAAAGCTAACATCATTATTGCTAAAAAGTTGGGGTTCAATAGAAGGGTATACATGGGTAGGATAAATTAGTCAGTAGAAATATTTGAATGAAGGTTTCACCTCAAGTTTTTCGTGTTAAGTACATGCCATTGACAGAACAATTGTAGATGAGGTAGTTCCCTTCCTGTCATCCTTCTGTTATTCAAAAAAATATATTTTAGGGTTGGAGGAGTTATAAGTCCTTTCTGTCTTTGCCAAGCTTTATCACGAAGAGAAAGTACATATTTTAACGTATTATTTTTGGTTTTTAATGTGATTGAAGTAATAAGCAACTGTGTAGGACAGAAATAAAACGTTTATTTAAAACTCCAGGTCACTAAAATAACTGAGCAGGAACATATGCAAACTGGATACCACTACCTTGCTTATAGTAAAGGTGGCTCAAATTAAAGTAGACATAATCAACTCATATATGATCTACGTGTCATTTGGTGAATGAAAGGACTCTGATATTTAGCGTACAAAATAGCATTGCCCTTGCTGGAGTTTTCTAACAATAACTATTCAGTTCGGTTTGAAAATAAATCATCCAAGATGCATTTTCTGCAATGACATGTGACTAGTTTTTAATTAAGAACATGTGTACAGTAGGAAATATCATTCTCATTTGGTAGATACTGTTATGTTCGCATGACAAGTTTTTTACCTCATGTTCTCATCACAGAAGTCAAGGACACCCAGCATTTCTATTCTCTTTTACGAGAAGAAGGTGGTCACAGAGAGGTCGAGTAATTTGTTCCTGGTCATTCTGCTTCAGATAAAATGAATATTGTACTCAATGTCTGCCTGTATCACTTTACAACCTGTTGGTATAAAGATAACTCTGAAATGAGAGAAAGAGAAAACTTTCCCTCTACTCAACTTTTATTACTTTCTTCTAGACATATTATCATAAAACAACAATCCTCATCATCCTTATCAATTTAGGGAAAAAAGATGAAAATAAACTTTGTTTAGACATTTTCACACACAGCCCTGTGTGTGTGTCTCTGTATTTTACATACAAAGCGATCCCAGCTTTAGTTGACCTTTTGTTCATTTTCTGTAGGAAAAAAAATTCTCTCTCTTAGATGCAGTAGATGTGTATCAGTAGACTCTATCTTGGAAACGAACCTGTATAAGATTTTAGTAACACTTTGGTGATTTAAGAATTATATTTTCAATTCTGTTATGGTTCAACCTCACATCAAAAGTATTTTCTTCTTGGGGAATTACAAAACCACAGGAATTCATTGCACAGGATATTCTCTCTTCTCTGTCAGAGGGAAATGTAACAAATCCAGAAATTGATTTCATGGCTTCAGAGGGTTGATCTCTATGCATTTTGAAGATCCTGCAGTGCAGACAGCAAGCACACTTAACAGAGGGTTTCCTACTGAATTGTAATAGTTACTGTTGATACTGCTGTAGATACTGACTGTCCAAGAAGAATCATAGCTATGAATAAATAATTTCACTAGGAAGTCTCTCACAGTCAATCTTTGATTTTCTTTCTAGATTCTCTTCTTTCTTTTGTTTTTTGAACTTTAGTGTTCCCTGGGATTCAGTCCTTGATCCACTTCCTTTATTTCTTTTTTAACCAAGGCGAGCTTACTATCATGCTCATGATTTTGGCATCAGTTAATATTAAATAACTCCCAAATATGCATCTCTTTCCTAGGATTCCTTTGAGTGCTTCAAAGGCAAACTTGATTATACTAACCCATTTCCCTTCTCTGCCCCATCCTCCTTCATTTCTTCTGTAATACTCAGACTCCTAAGGCACTCAATTTATGCACCTAACACTGATTCATTATTCCTACTTCTTTCTCTCACTCATTCATCAAGACCTCCTCTGTATCTCTTTAACCCAACCTCCTCCCTCCCATCCTCCTTCTCACCAAAGCCCTAGTTTAAGCATTCCTGACCACTTGCCTCTAAACCCAGGTCGGTATGCTCTTCAATGCATATACCCTGGAGTAACTCACATAAACTGAAAATTCTCCTTTTTGGCTTAAAAGATCCTTGACAGTGGCCCCTGCTTTTTTTCTCCTTTTTGGCTTAAAAGATCCTTGACAGAGGCCCCTGCCTCTTCTCTTGCTGTCTCTTCCATGTTGCACTTAGACATGTACATATTCCTTCATTTAAATATCCTATACAATAAAGAAGTAATATGCAAATTAACCGTCAACACCCTTCACAAGATGGCTGCCTATGACCAGGC
>NW_005871191.1:1170184-1173556 GCF_000147115.1 Myotis lucifugus | reverse complement strand
CTCTAGTATTCTAAATAAAACTGAATGAAGTGGTGTAAAGATGATGAAATATAACTTGAGTTGTTCTAGTTCTGTCCTTCTGTCTGACACATGGAGCTTTTAATACCCAGATGGGTTATATGCCTCATGATATTGTACTTTAGGATCTATTGGAAAAGATTCCAAGCCTGTATTTTCTATATGTTTTGCTGAGCATATATAGAGGGTGATATGGAAGTATTCAGAGCATTCACACAGCCATGGAGTCAAAAAAGGCTTCTCAGAAGAGAAAACACCTTATTATACTCTTTAGCAAGACCAATGGATTTCCATGAAATATTTTATTGTTTACATAACACTTTTCACATACAGAGTCATACTTAATCTTCAGCGAAATTTCTGGAGTAAGAATGTTTATCTTCATTTTACTGTGAAAAAATTAGGCTCAGTTCCCTGAGGTTGTTTACATTTACATTTACTCTGTGAAGTTGATTTAGGATACATCACTACCTAATTCATATAAACATTTAGAAATCAAAATGAATCTTCTGACAGTTTTAAAATAGATTGTTTATCAAGCACTGTAATTGCCAAGTGTTGGAACTATAATACCTGCTATAAACAACCAAGCTACATAATCAATCCTATTTAAGCTTTTCCAATCTTAATTTTTGCATTGAAAATATGTTTAGGCATCATTTTTACCAGTTTCCTGATAGTATGCTGCTTAGTTTTACTTTTATCATGATGTACTATCTTGGTTTTAAGTGCCATTTCCCATTGAAAAATCCACAATGTTAGACTAGCACTATAAAGAACACATGCTATTTTACTTCTTCATTGCTAGGGTCATTCAAACACTTCCCTCAGGCTTTTCTGTTATTCTTCTGAAAACTCCTGAAATGGAACCATGCATTTAGTTGTTGACTGTGACATTTGCTCCATAGGTCAGACCAAAAAAACTAAGAAAGCACCATCAATTTGACAGAGCCATATGTCTCATCAAATAAGATCACTCACACTTGCCTAACATGCTTCTGACTTCAAAACTGAAATCTTAAATAAAACCAAACCAATAATCACCCTCCAAATACTTGCTAAATGACTATTTTTATATGAGTAGAAATGTGAGTTAAAACTACACACATGCACACACAAAATTTTGCATACATATATATGTACATCTATAATAATAATAGCATAATATGCTAATTAGATCGGATGTCCTTCTGGACAACCTTCCGGACAAAGCTGGGGCTGCAAGGAAAGCCCAGGTCCCATGTGCCTGCTGGCGGCTGGAGGGAAGCCTAGGTCCTGAGTGCCAGAGGGAAGTCGGTGCCGACAGCCGGGGGAAGGAAGGCATACTCTTTTTTTTTTTTAAATATGTTTTATTGATTTTTCACAGAGAGAAAGGGAGAGAGACAGAGAGTCAGAAATATCGATGAGAGAGAAACATCGGTCAGCTGCCTCCTGCACAATCCCCACTGGGGATGTGCCCGCAACCCAGGTACATGCCCTTGACCGGAATCGAACCTGGGACCCTTGAGTCCGCAGGCCGACGCTCTATCCACTGAGCCAAACCGGTTTCGGCAGGAAGGCATACTCTTGCATGAATTTTGTGCATCAGGCCTCTAGTCCTATATAATAAAAGGCTAATATGCAAATTGACCAAATGGTGGAACAACTAGTTGCTATGATGCACACTGACCACCAGGGGGCAGATGCTCAACACAGGAGGGAGCTCTGCTCAGCCAGAAGCCAGGCTCATGGCTGGCGAGTGCAGCAGCGGTGGCGGGAGCCTCTTCTGCCTCTGTGGTAGCGCTACAGATGTCCAACTGCCGAGTTAGGCCCGTTCCCCAAAGGGAGCAGGCCTAAATTATCAGTTGGACATCACTGGAGGGCTCCTGGACTGCAAGAGGGTGCAGGCCAGGCTGATGGACCCCGACCCCTAGTGCATGAATTTTGTGCACTGGGCCTCTAGTATCTTATAAAATATATAAAACACTAAGTATGAACTACATGTGAATAATACATATATGATCAAGAAAATATGCATATATAAATAACCAAGATACATACATATGATCAAAATATAAAAATCTTAGATTTTTGATCATAGGTATTGGATTCTTAGTGTTTTTCATCTGCCTGCCCAGTGTTCATTGTCCTCCTTAGGGACATAAAATATGAATTTGGGGGAGAGAAAAAAAATTCCCCTTTTACGTTCTTGTGATTTAAATGGGCATGACCCACTGCCAAGTGTCATGGTTAGATCCATGCTGCAACTTTGACCAATCAATCGTTCTATCTCTTGACAAGAGACTGGTATGAGTACTGAAAAGAAGATATTACGAGAACTGAAAGAAATCATGCATGTAAACCCATACTACAGAAGTTCCCATCAAATATGCCCTTGAAGATTTTTCAAATAACATTTAAAAGTCCATTTCACTCTGTATCTGTGGCTTCTGTGAAATTTGAAAGTAATAGTAGCTACCATGTTATTTCATTTTAACTTTATTAGTAGCAACTATGTCTGACTTTGTCAGACCTTAACTTCATTGACTTTAAACAGATCCCATCGTTTAGTCCCCAGAATTTGTGCTGCTCTAGTTTAACTGCTCCTCTTGGTCTGCAGTTTAGATAATAAAGGTTGAGATTTCTAGTAATTGGATGCAGATACTAATTTCTTTTGTAATTAGTTTGTTTTGCCATTGACCTGTGGATGACTTTTGCTTATACTCGTAGTTAGAGACAGTTCTGAGTGAAAATATGAAATATTTTATATATTTGTAGATATGTATGCTGAAGTAAAGTGTTTGTATAATTAAGTACATGGAGATGGATAAAAGGGATATTTTTATAGAAATAATATTTAACGCTTTAAGCCCTTGAAATTATGTTAAGTATCACAAAGTGATCTATCATCAGACTTTTCCATGTTATCTATCAGTTATGATGCAATTATGGGACATGGGTCTTGACCATCTCATATTAATGTTTAAACCAGCATTTGCTTTTTAGACCTAACTTCCATTTTCCACTTCTAACTTATAGCTTATAAACAGGTCCAGTGAATATTTATAAAACATCATTTCCATCTTGACTCAAACTTGATACTACCCATTCAAACTTGATCTGTTAAGTTTCAATCCTAACTAGATGTACTAAAAATTCAGTTTTGACACAGGCCACCCACAATTAGCATAGATCCCACAAGTGAAGGGCTCAGTCCTCCACAGTCCATGTGATACATGTGGCTTGTAGAGGGGATCAGTGGCAGAAATACTTACCTGAAAGGATAGTTTGTAGAATTAAGGCATTCTAAAAATGAGAAGACAGCTTGCTTTTCTGCCATGATTCACCAAGCCTGGTCATAAAATTCCAGTGCCC
>NW_005871191.1:1153852-1170084 GCF_000147115.1 Myotis lucifugus | reverse complement strand
TGGAGTCTCTTCTCCTGCATAATAAATCATTTACCACTTCCAACCAATGCTCTTTTATTCTCCTTGCAGAGAATTTTGCAAATGAGAGATAGATTTACTCAATAGGAGTTGATCCCCACATGTGGCCTTGAACATTTTACCTTAAATACATTCTTGTTTCTTCTTTATAGGCCTTAAAAGTATAAGTCACTGGGATTCTAATTAAATCTTGCTGCTGGTAAAAGTCTTATGTGTCCCCATGGTTCCATTTAAATAACCAATTTCTAGAATCTTTCCTGTTGTAGCAGATAGACTCTTTGTAAAAAAGTGGGGGGCGGGGGTGGAGGCTTAGTATTACTAGTATTTGTGAAGACTAGGCCTTTCTAGTTTTACATATTTTTAATGGGGAAAAAAGATCTTAATAAACTTATCACAGACATAGAACTTTGAAATAGATGAAGAGCTCAGCTACACTTTTCCCCTGCACTCTTCATTTAAGGAGAAAGCTTTCTCACATTCCAACAGAAGTAGTATCTTCAGGCTTTAGATATGATCATACTTAACTTATGATCCTATCTATTCCTTACCAGATAGGTTCAATCACATTCACCATCTACTTATACAGCATAATAATTTGCATAATGACATTAGAATCTGTTATTAATCTTAGTGTCAGAATAGTACCAAGTGATAGGAACCCGGAATGTGTTTTTTGGTTTATGATTTCCAGGTTTTGACTGAGTTGTTAGCTTTTTAAAAGGTCTCTAGTGACAAAGTAAAACTGGGAAAACCTCCATCTACTGTAATAAGCCCTTGCCTTTAAAAAGGGTTTTAACTCCTCGAAGTATAATTACATGCACTAGCTTCATTTCACCTAAAAAACAGTCTTGTCAGGAAGGAATGGCTATTTACTTATAGGGGTGGGGAAATCGAGATAGAGAGCTTTGGTGATTTCCCAAGGTCACACCGCTTGTGTCAGAATTGGGCAGATACCCCAAAATTCATAAAGGAGATAAGGGATTGAATTGGCATTTATTGACTACAATTGACCAGGCTCTACACTATATGCTAAAGGCAAAATTTATCTCACTCAAGAGAAACCTCCAGTGAGTAGGGGATATTGTTCAAGGTGATTTTACAAATGAAAAGTTGAAGCTCTGAGGGGCAAAGAAATTTACCCAAATAGTGTTCTTAACATCAGAGCTGGGATTATAACCTAAACTTGTATTGTCAGTTCCATACATGAGTATACTCTCTATGCCCCTAACAGAGAACCAATATTAATATTTTCTTAATATGTATTCAACACTATCCAGCAGGTATTGTTTGAGTAACTTTTAAACTGGCTGCTAAAATTATGGTTACCTCTGCTCCCCCATTCCAATCAGGATCCTGTCCCTAGGATTTTGTTTAGAAGCTATAAATAAAAGAAACCTTTCCTCTAATCTTGGTGTAAGATTAGAGCCTGAAACTGAAGGAAGGCAGGTCTCTTACCTTATGAAGAAGGGTAACAACAATAACAACAAAGAAAGACAGTCTTTGTCATTTAATAGCAGAGAAGTGCTTCAATTGACTTCACGGCCTGATGGATGTGAGTAGCCCAATACATTTATCATTCCAGTCTTGTGGATCTTACTGTTCTGAAGTGGTATCCCTCAGTGCTGGGGTTACAGTCCAACGAAGCATCAGTCTGTTGAGATTGTGCAGAATAAAATATTTGTCCTGCAGAAATGGAGATAAAATGATTATCCGTCATTTCTAATTAGGGACGCCATAGGAAAATAGAGGAGGCCACATTTGCATTAAGGCTACCCTGCTATGTATGTCAAATCAATTTACTTGCAATTTGCTAAAGATGGGGTGAATTAATCAATTGGGGTGTTAAGTCCCTTGGGTGCCTGTCCCTTAAATGGAAGCTACAAACAGCGCTTGTAATCAGTCATGGCCAAAGTTTCAGGCCTGCAAATATCCTCATCAAGGCAACTTTTGACTGTTCAATATTTTGACACCCAGCTCTTAAAATCAAACCAGCTATGTAAATGTGTGACAATTAATGCTACTTCTGTATATATTCTCCTGGAAAGGCATTTTGTTAATGTTCTCTTGCATCACTGCATTATTCATTCACTAACTATAGGTTAAGTGTATTTAAATCCCAAAGGAAAGCATTGACTACTTTTTATATCTTACTGGATTTACATATTCCTTAGGAAATAACTTCAGTATCAAAAAATAAGTAAAAGCTGTATAACATTAAATATTAATAAATTTATTAAATTTGTTCAAATATAATAGCCTCTAGAATTAGTCTTATGAAGTGTAGGTATTCCTGTCTCAAGTGAAATTACGTTTGATCCTTTTTCACTTTGGGGGGCTGGTCTTGCAGTAGAGGATAAGCTTTGTCATGGAACTGACAGAAAGAGGAAAATTTCATATATGTTGGTTTATAAACGTCAGTTAGCATTCTAACAGGAGTAGACATGAGAAAGCTTCAAAATGGACCCTTTAGAAATCCTATCCAGGAGTCAAAAAGAGGATGCATTTTATTGCAAAATGGCACCTCTGTTAATGACATTTTGAAGAAAAAAAATCACAGAAATGTGAAATCATAAGCTTTTGTGACAGAAAAGCCACTTGTTTAAAGCTTTGGGCAGGTGGGGGAGGAGAGTTCCAACTTCTGTGAACATGAAGCTTCAGTTTTCCAATGCTAGTGGGCCGAGTGCGTCAACTTCAGCATGAACCATCGTCAAAACTCAATCTAGTTTTAATAGTTTGTTATACTATTACGGAGGCAGAGATTAAGACTGGATCCATGTAGCTGAAGTCTGTCATCTGTGCTTAAAATATATGATCTGTGCTCTTAAATAATTTGCTTAGATGGTTTCCTAAAAATGCATTTATTTACTCTTTTAAATATATTTTTATTGATTTCAGAGAAAGAGAGGGAGAGGCAGATAGAAACATCAATGATGAGAGAGAATCATTGATCAACTGCCTCCTACACACACCACACTGGGGATTGAACTGCAACCCAGGCATGTGCCCTGACCGGGAATGGAACTGTGACCTCCTGGTTCATAGGTGGATGCTCAACCACCGAGCCATGCCTGCCAGGCCTAAAAATGTATTTTTTTAATTCCTTTTATCTACCATACTTGTTAATGTGGACTAAAATCATTTAGAATTGATTTCATATTTAAAAATGTAAAACTAAAAATAGTTCATGTAAAAATATTTAAATAGATAAAGAACAGACTGACAGCTGTCAGAGGTTAGGGTGGTTGCGGGACTGGGTGAAAAGGGTGACGGTATTAAGCAAAAAACTGCCACAAAACACACACACAACACAACAACTTATAGGTATGGACAACAGTATGGTGATTACCAGAGGGAAAGGGGTCAAAGGAGGTAGGAGAAGGTAAAAGGGAGATAAATGGTGAAGGAAGAAAACTTGACTTGGATGGTGAACACACAATACAATGTACAGGTGATACAGTATAAAACTGAAACCTATATACTTTTATTAATCAGTGTCATCCCAATAAATTCAATGAAAATGCAAAACACACACACACACACACAACTACAAAATACCTGCCTACTTATCTTTCACTATGCAGGGAAAGATAGTAAAATCTAGTTATATTAACACAGTCATTTTATTTCTCTCAACAAATGTTTTTACTATTATCAACTATGTGTGCATATGGTATGTGGTGAAGGGTTAGTTGATGGCCTACCCATCTTGTTCTATGTTTGTAGGGAATGTGAGAGAGGGTAGTACTGACCCCATGCCCAGCTTCAAGCATTAGGCCCTATGTGGCCTAAACAATCAACAAATCTAACCTAGGTCTCTGTCAATCAGTACATGGTATTCCACAGCTCCAAGGACTGCTTCATCTCCCGGCATCTCAAGAGATGAAAACTAAAATTTCTGTTCCATGGTTGATAAACAGAAGCTTGCTCTCTGTAGATTTGGACAGCAAAGCTGAAGGCAGCCACTGTGGAACCAAATGAATTTCAAGCCCTAGAAAAGGATACCACTAATTAGGACAGAGAGAAAGAAAGAAACTGGGCCTTTAATGCCATAATTGGATCAAAATGAAAATGAAGTACATACACCCTACCTCTGTAATTGCTAGGTACATGAGCCAGCTAATTCTCTTTATTGTTTAAGACAATTTGCATTTGCTTTTGTGTTTGGGCTACTTAAAACTGAAAACATACTGATATGGTGTACACATTACTATATAATTATATCATCAACTTAAAAAATGTTATTCTTGTTTACAAGGATAAGTTAAATCATCATATAATTTACAATTACAGTTTTCATGGAATAAAGATGGTATGTTTGTTATTCTTTAATTGACTTTACCAGTATTTAACTGTGTATCTTGTTATTTATTTTTCTTTAGTGCACTCCAAGACTAAATAACCAGCTCCTTTTCACAAATTAATTTATGATGAATTTTCAGTTACCCCTTCGGTTATGGTTAAAGAGTAGATGGCTGTTTGGAATTAAAAGAAAATGGTTAATGGAAGGTGGCCAAATGCATACTTGTTTGCAGTTAGGAGAAAACCTATGGATGGGTCTTGTTAAGCTGGACAAAATTACCATGTAAAGGAAAGAGTGGAGGCCAAAGAAGATACCAAATGTACAGCATGATGCACATGTGAATTGAATTAAAGAAGAGCAATCTGAATTCTGATCAGGAAGGCAAACTGAACAAGGAAGATAGAGTCAGGGAAACATGTACATAGCCCCAGAGGACTTAGATCACCAAGGTCTTTTCTAGAATGGAGTCATTTTAGAAAATCTCTACCCGAGACCCTGCCATCATGTTTTTGCTGTCTCACCTTATTATATAGGCATTCTGTACCCATTGCACACTTCCCAGTCCTCCACCTCCCCTGCCTGAGGCCTGCAGATTGAAGCAGCCCTTTCACATCACAACTTTTGTTGAAAGCAGTGTTTGACTTGGATTATGTTGCAGTGGCAGATTATTGAGGAAGAGAGAAAAAGGCTTCTGGCTTCCTCCTCCAGATACCTTGGGACACCCCTAGGGAGGTGTACCTTTGCCTTCCTCAGAATCATTGCCTGAAGCTTTTGCTTCACTTTGAAAAGCAAATGTCCCTGGGAAATGTAAATTTCGGGCAGTTACATTCATTTACACTCTATAGATCAGAGTGCTCAGAGAAAAAATCCCCATGGAAGGCAGGAAAAGAGTATATGACACACTGCTTATGCCTTAATGACTGCATAGTGAAACGTGTTCTATTTTTATGGACATAAGAAGTTCCAGAAGATTCTAGGTCATATCATAAACAATGATTCATAGTGAATTGGATGAATAATTACATCACAATTTTTTGCATGTAGCTCTTTATTCAAATTAAGTTTTTTGGGGTGACACTGGTTAATAGGATAATGTAGGTTTTACGTGTACATTTCTATAATCTATGATCTGCATTGTGTGCCCACCACCAAAAGTCAAATCATCTTCCGTCATCATATATTTGGCCTCCTTTATCCTTTACTACTCTGGTAACCACCATACTGTTGTCTGTGTCTATGAGTTTCCGTTTTATATCTCACATATGAGTGAAATCATATGGTTATTAGCTTTTTCTGACTGACTTATTTCGCTTAGCATACTATTGTCAAGGTTCATCCATGTTGTCACAGATGTCAGTATTTTATTTTTCTTATGGCTGAGTAGTATTCCAAGGCATATATGTATCGCATATTCTTTATCCAATCCTCTATCAAAGGACACTTTGTTGTCTTCATGGCTTGGACACTGTGAATAATGCTGCAGTGAATATAGGGTTGCACATAGCTTTGCAAATGAATATTTTCGTGGTTTTTGAGTAGAATCCAGAAGAGGGATTGCTGAGTAATATGGTAACTCTATTCTTAATTTTTAAAGAACTGACATACTGTTTTCCATAGTGGCTGTAACAGTTTATATTCCTTCCAGCAGTGAATGAGGTTTCTTTTTTCTCCACAACCTCTTGTTATTACTTGCCTTATTGATCATAGCCATTCTAACAGGTGTGAGGTGATATCTCATTGTGGTTTTGATTTGCATTTCCCTAACAGCTACTGAAGTTGAGCATCTTTTCATATATCTGTTTGCCATTTGTATGTCTTGATGGGAGAGGTGTCTGTTCAAATCCTTGATCCATTTTTTAATTGGATTGGGTTTTTGTTGGTGGTGGTGGTGTTGAGTATTATGATTTCTTTATATATTTTGTATATTAACCCCTCATCAGAGCTGTTGCTTGAGAATAGCATCTCCCATTTGGTTGGTTGCCTTTTTGTTTTGTTGGCAGTTTATTTGCTGTGCAGAAGCTTTTTAGTTTGACAAAGTCCCATTCATTTATTTTTTCCTTTACTTCCCTTGCCTTTGGGGTCAAATTTGTAAAATCTCCTCTAAGACCAAGGTTCCTAAGTTTAGTACCTATGTTTTCTTCTATGTACTTTATTGTTTCAGGTCTTATATTTAGGTCTTTGATCCATATTGAATTAATTTTTTAAATGGAAACAAACTTTAATCTAGTTTTATTCTTTAGCATGTGGCTTTCCAATTTCCCCAGCACCATTTATTGAAGTGGCTTTCTTTTCTCCATTGTGTGTTTTGGGATCCTTTGTTAAAAATTATTTGCCGACATACATGTGGTTTTATTTCTGGGCTGTCAATTCTGTTCCATTGATCTGTGTGTCTGTTTTTGTGTTTTTATTTTTTTTCTCTAATGACAGATAATAGCAAAGTCATCTAAAGGATGTGATTTAAAACATGTTTGAAAGTAACTAATTAAAAATCAAATGAAAGAAATACTTTTTTTTAGGGATAATCTACTTCCAGAGAGTTAGCATTTTATCAAGTATCATAAGGATTTGTATTAGGCTTCTCTTTCATGCATAAGCAGCCTACAACTCATATATAATGTGTAAAATTTGGAAACTGCCTAAACATGTTTGCGCATCTGTTGACATAAGGAAGTAATTCAGTTAAAAATATATTGTTACTGCCCGGCCAGCATGGTTCAGTGGTTGAGTGTCAACCTATGACCCAGGAGGTCACCATTCGATTCTGTACAGGGCATGTGAGCAGCTTGCGGGCTTGATCCCCAGTAGGGGGCATTTAGGAGTCAGCTGACCAATGACTCTCATCATTGTTGTTTCTATCTTTCTCTTCCTCTCCTGTCCTCTCTGAAATCAATAAAAAATATATTTAAAAATATACTCTTACTAAGAATATTTTATAATCAGGCAAAATAGATTAAATAAAAATCTAATGCTGATTCCTATCATAAATAAGCCAAAACCTCCTCCAATGCCTCTTTGAATTGTTACAATTTTATGATTTAAAAAGTAATCAACTGAGTATTTTTTTCTATTTTGTGTATTTTACTTCTTTTATAAAACAGCAGAGATGTTTTTAGGTTGTCTATAAGCACATCTGTAAAAACAGGGTTATTGTCAAGGGAATTGTGATATTTGTCAATTCAATGAACTCTTCATTTACAAGAGTAATTGAACATATATTTCTTCTATTACAAAAAAAAGACACAAAAAATATGAGCAGGTGAATTCTGTGGAGGGTTTGATGACTTTCCCTTAAGACAGTGGTGAACTGTCAATATATAGTTTGTAAATTTTTTCACTTAGATGGCCTCTTATACACTCCGAAAATTATGTTTCATATATATTTAAATAAATTAGAAATCAATATTAGATTTCTTTTCTTCAAAATTATTTTTAAGTCTTCAGATGGAATTGTTGCTACTCCCCTTCATGGCATTTACTTTTCCTAGACTAACATCCTATCACTCCCTGTTAGCAGACTGTAATATGCCATTTTCTTGTTTCATTAGCTCAATGGGAAGTTTGTTGGTTGTCATCAGAACATAAAATATTACACTTTTTAATATAAAACAAAGAATGTCTATTATCATAATTATAATTAATGTGATTTTGTTGTTTAGAACATATCTACAGGGAAATAACACCTTTTCAATTATAACCTGTAATTTTCATTCCTATAAAATGTACAGTATTAATCTTTTCAAAGACATTGTAAAAAAGACCAAGGTTTAATTATTGGGTAGCCATTTCTCTAGCAGCATAAAATGCTGTATCTCTTTAGGTCTCAATCCCAAATCAGAGTTGGGACCAGTTTGTATTTAAATTCTTTATAGCAGCCACAATTGTGCAATATAGAGGCATTATCAGTAAGATTCCATTTTCACATCTGAGTTTATGGGGCTGTATTAATAAGAAAACAAGTAAAGTGAACAATAATTCTGTGTCAGAAGTACGAAAGTAATTTAAAAGACAGTGTGACATATTATAGAATTACTATCAAGGGAATTGTGATATTTGTCAACTCAGTCAATTCTTCATTTACAAGAGTAATTGAACATATATTTATTCTATTACAGAAAAAATATGAGCAGCTGAATTCTGTGGAGGGTTTGATGACTTTTCAGGGCTCTGAGCCATGTCTTATCCCATCCAGACAAGCCCAACCTGGTGTTTCTAATTAGATACTAAGCAAGAGATACTTTAAACAAATCTTGTTTGTTGCCTTGTACATTACAAAATCACGTTAGCAAAATGACTATGCAGGTTGTTTAATATGTTAAGTTCTTATCCTATATAATAAAAGGCTAATATGCAAATTGACCAAACAGTGGAACGACCAGTCTAGTGAGTGCAGTGGTGGTGGCTGGAGCCTTTCCCACCTCCACGGCAGTTGGACATCCCCCAAGGGCTCCTGGACTGCAAGAAGGCACAGAACAGGCTGAGGGTCCCCTCTCCCCGCAAGTGCATGAATTTCGTGCACCGGGCCTCTAGTTTTCAATAAATATCCCCAAGGCAATAAACAATATTATTTGTGAGTATAGAGCAATGCCACAATAAATATTCAAGCATATTAATTCCAGGAGAAACTCAAAAGAAACTTTAGGACAATATTTAAAGATTGTATTGATAAAGTAAATTTCATGTTGTATAACTATTTGCAATAAATCATCAGTGGCTCCTTATTATGTAGTTTGACATCTAAACCTAAAGACTTTGTCCTGTCTTCAGCTGACAACTCTCTCCCTCCTTCTACATACAAATACCTGTTCTGCACTTGAGTTATATTTACTTATTCAATAAAATAAATCACTATGTGTTTTCTGAGGATGCCTTGCTGTGACCCTTTAAAATCTAATCTCAATTTATCTTACTGGTTTTTGTTTTCAACTTTTTTCCCTCTACTTCCACAGTATATCCTGTGAACTTCTAGAGTTGAAAAAAAAATGCATTCTACCCTTCATCCTTTTGAAAGCAAATGTTTTTGTCTATCTTGTTCCCATTAGATGGAATTTTTCTTCTCTGTTTATTAGGCTCAAGCACTAACTCAAATGTCAATAACTTATTATTTCTTCTTTTATTTCAGCCATCAGAATAATTATTTCTCTCCTTTGGTCTTCCTTAGTAATTTGTTCATATGATATTACAGCCAAAAAATCCTGCACACACACACACACACACACACACACACAACCAACCCAGAAATAATAATAGATGACATTTTCAGAGCATTTGCCATGTTCCAGGTACAGTTTTAAGTAACTTTTAACTCTCAGTAGTTTCATGAAGTGGGTGGTAGTCTAGTCAGCCAGCAAGATGGGAGTCAACTGTGAGTTGTAATCCATCCTATGACTAGACCCTAGTCATGTGGCAAGGGACAATCAATGAATGAGTCACCTTGCAAGTTGATTTTCCAGGCCCAGTTAAGCCTTTTGATGGCACAGCCCTGTTAATGTCTTGACTGCAACCTCATGAGAGATCCTGAAGCAGAATCAGCCAGCTACACCACTGCAGGATTACTGAAGGATTTTATTTTCCTTTAACCTTTATAATGCTTTTTTAACTGAACCCTCTGCCCTTAGTTTGTAGTCTCCTGTCATTTTTATCCGCAGGTATTATGTTTTATTTTCTAGGATGAAAGCTGGCCCTGCTCCACTCTCCTCTAAAACTCCTCAGAGGTTTCTCATCAACATTTGATCTAGCTCCTGTATGCACCTCCCATAAGCACCCCCTACAATTCTTACATACCAGACTCCCCATGCATGGGCAGATTAGGCCCTCAAATGTGCCCATACCCTAATGCCTAGGACCTTTGAACATGTTATGCTACCTAACAAAGCAGAATTGACAAATATATTTAAATTTAAAGGCTTTAATATAGGGAGAGTATCATGGATCATTCAGGTGGGCCCAACCTAATACCGAGCCACTAAAAAACATGGCATTTTCTCTGGCTGGAAGTAGAGATATGTGGACAAAGGAAAAGTTGAATAGATTCGATGTTTGAGAGGACTTGACTCACTATTGCTACAGGGGGAGAGCAGAAGGGGAAGGAGGGAAAGTGGAAAGCACGAGAAAGAATGCAGACATCTTCTAGAAGCAAAGACACCTGCCTGGCTGACAACCAGAGAGGGAACAGGGACCTCAGTCCTACAACACAAAGAAAATGAACTTGACCAACAACCTGAATGAGCTTGAAGGTAGAGCTGTCCTCAAAGCCTCCAGAAAGGATACAGTGCTGTTGACACCTTGATTTGGCATGTGAGAGTCTGAGCAGTGGATCCTATTGGGTCATGCTGTACCCTGACTTTGGTCCACAGAACTGTGAGTCAGTAAAACTGTGTTGTTTTGAGACACTGTGTTACAGCAGCGATAGGTCTCTGAAACCTCATTGAGATTTCCAGAACACACTTTCCTATTTCCAGCTTTCTCAGTTCTCTTTCCTCTATCTGCATCCCCCCACCCACTTTTTCTTTATATAAGAGATTTATTTATTTTAAAAATATATTTTTATTGATTTTTTACAGCTAGGAAGGGAGAGGGATAGAGAGTTAGAAACATCGATGAGAGAGAAGCATCGATCAGCTGCCTCCTGCACACCCCCTACTGGGGATGTGCCCACAACCAAGGTACATGCCCTTGACCAGAATCGAACCTGGGACCCTTCAGTCCACCGAGTTTTTTGAGATACAAGCCGTCTCTCGGCCGATTTTTTGCTTTGAGTTGCGAGCTAAGATTCGGGTTACGAACCAGCTTCAGATACTCCACCGCTAGTTGGCACAGCGAATGTCACAGTGAACGCCACAACATCAGCCCCGTATCACGTGTCATTGTAATGGTGAAAATTGATTTGACATACGAGTAATTGGAGTTACAAGCTCCGTCACGGAACGAATTAAACTCATAAGTCAAGGCCCCACTGTAAATATATTCTATAGTCTTCCTAATGGCAAGATTGGCAATTCTACATCAACTGGTGTCCTAGCATGCTGTTAGCATCTGTATGACTGCAGAGCAGTACAGTGGTTCACATGGAGCTCTGAACATAAGTGGATCAGAAGCTATTTCCAGGGTCTACCACTTACTCGTACAGCCAAGTGTCCCTTTTTACAGTGTTCCTTCCCCTATGACATTGAAATTATCTGTTACTGAATTATTGTCTAGATTATAAGAATTCTGAGTGCAGAGATCATGAGTTTTTTCTCTTGTGTATCTCCAGGTTTGGACATAACATTGGTACATAGGAACCACTTATTATCTGTTTACCAAACCAAACGTGTATGTTGCCTTGCTTTACCACTTGTAAAGAATATTTATGAATATTATCCTATGGCTCACTATGAGCTCATGTAACTTGATATTATCCATATATCTGTATTTTATATACAAGGAAACCAAAGCATAAAGTTCCCGGCACTTAAACAGGCGAGAAAGCTGTTTCACACCAGAAGTTTTGACTTCAAAGTCTATCACACTCTCACAGCACATTCTCAGCATGGGAACGTTTCCTCGTACAACAGATTTCCTCATTAGATGTAGGCAGCAAACCCGAAGCTGAGACTTGTCATCATTGCCATCATGGGATTTAAGTTATGCACCACGTAGTTCCCTATGCATAATTCTATTGGAGGCACAAGAGGCCCTATTCATGCTCGAGTGCACCTTACACCTGGATAATTGTAGCGGACAACTTGAATGGAATTGAGTACCATACTGCTGTGAGTCTTCTTTCATAAAATGACTGCCCAGGGAATAAAACGATTATTCATGAAGAACAAGAATTCTCTGACTTTATACTGTCCTGTCAAGTACCCAGGGAGCTGCTTACATGTGACCCAGACTGGATAAAAGTAATTAAAATGACTACTGATAAATATCAAGTCATTTTCTTTTATGGAATATGAATATATTAGATGAGCAATAAGGGTGGAACGTTTCCCTTTGTCTTAGGTGACACCAAGCAAGATGCATTTGGCATATTTAATTCCAAATGTTTTTACTGCAATTACGGCATATTATTGACCCCTGAAAAGACTTTTTCTCCCCACCTGTTGTGTATCTGGATCTTGTCCATCCTTCAGAACAAGTACATGTCCTTTGTCTACTTTATAATCCTCCCCAACTGTATTCTGATATACTATGTTAAACTATGTAATTGCAAGTAATTATTTGATACTTACAAAAATGACTAATTTATTTTTTGACTTAATATACTTACTCTGAATTCATCACCTATTATTTTCTTTACTCTTTGAGTTGAAGAGATCTGAAATGCTTTGGAAAGCTATTAGGTAACCATAGAAAAAGCTCTAAATTATAATGTATACAGAAGTTATCTACAAGTATGTATGTGTATATATATCTACATATATATGCTATCTACACTATCAAGTAAGAAACTATACAGGGGTGGGAAAAAGTAGGTCTACAGTTGTGAGTGCACAAAATACAGTTTAACCTTGTATTATTGCTTATTAATTATTCTATTATTTTCCATGTGAACAACTCTAAATCTACTTTTGCCCATACCTGTGTGTGTGTGTGTGTGTGTGTGTGTGTGTGTGTGTGTGTGTGTCTGGTCATCCATTCAACCAATCAAAGTGTAATATGCTAATGATATTCTAAGGCAGCTCAACCACTCATTATGATGTGCACTGACCACCAGGGGGCAGATGCTCTGACCGGTAGGTTAGCTTGCTGCTGGGGTCCAGCTGATCATGATTGAGTGAGACTAGCTGGGCATGCCCTGGAGCCCTTCCGTGGAACCTCCCCGGCTGGCCAACCTCCTGCGTCCCTCCCTGGCCCCAATCATGCACTGGGGGGGGGGGGCGGTCCCTCAGCCTGGCCTGTTCTCTCTCACAATCCAGGATTCCTCGGGGGATGTTGGAGAGCTGGTTTTAGCCCAATCCCGCAGGCCAGGCTGAGGGACCCCACTGGTACACAAATTTATGCACCGAGCCTCAAGAAAGTATATATAATATATATACATATATATAATTTATTTATATATGATGCTGGAATTCATTGAATGCTTGTTGAGTGTTAAACCCCGGTTAAGGGCTATAGGTACATTCTTTAACTTCAGTTGTAAGCTTTGAGTTTGGTATCATTACCCCGATTTTAGAGGAAAAAATAGAATCAGAAAACTTAAATCACTGACTCAAATCCATACAGGTATAAAGAATAGAGCCAATCTTTAGATCCAAACCTTCTGTACCAAAACCTTCTCAAGTGTGATCCTCCAAGCTCCCCCCCACCCCCCGTTACTAATGAACAAGGCAACTGCATATAAAAAGGAGCTGCGTCTTTTTAGAGGCAACCAGTGTTTCATTTGCTAACATAAAAAAGGATGTCCATCAAGATTTCTTTATCTCTTCTGATAGGCTGCCTTTGAATTTATTTAGTAAAAAGCTAATAAATAAAAAAATTCAAACAGAACAGAAGAATTCAAACAGCATTCCCTATTACTCTTTCTCGAGGACAATTAGCAATGTCCTTGAGTAGATCTGTGTATTCTAAACAGAAATAAGAGAACCTCAATACTATATGTTTTCAAGAGGTAACATTGAGAAAAATAGCAAAGGAAACTCAATTTTGACCTCATTTGAAAAAAGTTTTGCTTTTAAAGCCCTGTGGGATTATTTTAGTCTCACTAGCTAATCCAGAATAATGTCTCTATTTTAAGGTCCTTAACCTTAATTACATCTGCAAAGTTCCTTTTGCCTTATGATATTACATATTCACAGGTTCCAGGCATTAGGGCGTGGGCATTTTGGGGGAAGCCATTCTGTGTACTGCAGGAACGTTGGAAATTTTCTTGTAAGGGAGATGTTTGCCATTTCAAGAGCCATTTGCTGCGGGAAGATAATGGACCCAACAACAGTTTGAAAAGAGGCTGGCTGCCTGGCCCATGTCCAGACTCCAAACAGTTTTACGACTGAAAACAAATGTGGTGTCGGGCCGAGCCTGCGATGGAGCATCACCAGCCATGGCCTTCCAGTGGAGCAGAGAGAGAGGCTGGAAGCCACAGTTCTTTTCCCGCATCTCATTTGTTTCAGCAACAGAAATGTGCAGCCCCTGCCTGTTACTCCCCTTCCCTGATTGCAATCTGCTCATTGATGTGCAACCGCCTCATGAATAAGCATGAACAGAAACTTAAAATCCCCTTCTTATTCAAAACTCAGGCATTCCATTTAAATAGTTTGTTATAGTGTGCGTATGGACTCCTACACCATGCATGTACATCAGAGTTTGCACTGCGGAGTTTGTGATGGAAAGGGAAAGGTATATCCCTGTCCCTCTCTAGAACTGTTGCTTTGGCATACCTAAGATTTCTCTGTGTTTATTTATTACTGTTGAGAGATGAAACCAAAGAGCTTACTCAGAGCCTTCCTTGGTAAACACTAAACGAGGCATGTGGCCCACCGGCTGTGAGTTTGACATGCTTGCACTAGAGTGTATCAAGGAGCCAGCATAGAATGAACATTTATTTCATTCCATTTCTTATGGTATTTGCTCAAGGAATCTCTCTTTTTTTGTTTTCCATCTGTGCTCAGAGATAGGCATTTTATAAATTTTATATGCCCTTTTCTTTCCTCCTTCACTTATGATTGTTAGAGTTGATGAAGTATACTTTCAGTTAATGAAAGAAAAAAGAATATTAAATTTCTAGGTAGATCTTCTTGTTTTTCACTCAACTGAGTCATAAACTTGCATTTTTTTGCTATACTGATCTTGACTGTTATTTGACTGAAAATAGGAGACTTTTCTAGAGTCTGTTTCACTTTTCCCAAGTCAGGTACTCTCACATAAACCTTAGAGAAATTACATTCTTTTACTATTTTATAATGCAGTTTTGTACTCATTCATTCATTCAAGCATTCATTACTAAATAATAGTTTGACAAGTGTCTATTATATTTCAGAACTAGTTCTAAGTCTGGGGATACAGTGGAGAACAAAACAGGCACAACTTCCAAGTCTCACAGAGCTTGCAGCTTAGTGACAGAGCATCTCCTAAAACCCTAACAGCTGTGCTCTGTACAACTCCAATGAATGGGTGCTTTTCCCATGGATTATATCATGGATGGTGCCTCCCGGAGGCAGGCAAGGTTAGAGCCTTAGCAAGTGCAGACCACCAAAAAAATAAAAATAAATGACACCCATTTGATTCAGTCATTCCACAAATATTGTTGAGTATTTACTATGTCCTAGTCTCTAGACTTGGAATACCTCGATGAATGAAAGAAACAAAGTTTCACAAAGTTCATCATCTAATGGGATGCCTTGGACAATTAAAAAGTAAATCTTAAAAAGAAAAATGATGTTTTATATTAGAAGGAATTTTACAAAGAATTTAGAACAGGATGAGAGAAATATTGCAATGCTAAGGTTGGTACATTCGCCTTTTTACAAATTGTCCCAGTCCACCTTACCAAACTTTGATTTGCCACACTCCTGTTGAATAACCTTTTACTTTAAGGTCCTAAATTACCATCATTCTCTAAATTTTCTATCAACTTTCCCACCTCCACATCTCTGCTATGGTGATCTCTCTGACTGGAATGCCCCCCTCCACCTTTCTTACCTGAAGCACTTCCACTGTGATGGGGAAAATCGCCCTTGTTCTACAACACTCCTTACCCAAGAAACTTCCTTGTTTCTCTCCCAAGCAGAATTCATTTGTCCCCTCTTTTCTGACCATAATCTCACCTTGTATTGCATTCTGCCTCTAATTATTTCTGGTGAATTTCTGTTTATATTTCCTTCTGTCTCTTCAGTTATCAGTTGCCAACTATTTATTCAATTAAGAGTCTGCCTTACTCAGCTCTGCATTTCTAATGCCTAACATAATGTCTGAGCATATAGGTTTTAGTAAATTT
>NW_005871191.1:1150915-1153503 GCF_000147115.1 Myotis lucifugus | reverse complement strand
TTTATGTAAATATTTTATAACAAATGGAAATAGATCTCCTTCAAGCCTTTAGCTCTGGCATGAGAACATCAATGCTATTTGGCCAGGTAGGCAATTGTGATCCACCTACTCACTGATCAAACAAGGTATAAGAAAGAAGCAAAAGCAAACAAATACCCAAAGGTTTTCTTCACAAACTGTGTTTATATAGTAGGAGAAAGTCTGTTCTTAATTTATTCCTACTTGGAGATGGGGAGTGGGAGACCCATGGAGTAACAGAAGGTGGAGGTGAGGATGGTAGACTCATGGAGTAGCATAAGTTGGAGGTGGGAAGTAGGTTCTCCATGGAGTCACAGAAGTTGGGAGGTCTAGTGGAAACAATGAACAGTGAGAAGAGGAGCTTTCATGTTCCAATAAATTAAAGAAGGTTCTCATTTAACTTTTTATATCATTTACAGTAAGTTAGTATTTGATGTTCAGTGTTCTATGTACTATTCCCATCCTGATTTTAGAAATTTAGATATATGGAGCTGAAACCAAATATCACATAATGAGAATACAGCTATCATAGGGGGCCTATAATTTATACCTTGCCTATTTCCTAAAACAATTTGCAGCAGCATTCCATAAAATGCATATAACACAAATACCATGCTGTAAGAGAGGAATTTGCCCACCCAGTGTTCATTGGCCTAGCTTATCCTAACATGCTCTTTGGGGGCTATCAGGCTGCTGGTGAAAGGTTACAGAGCTCACCCATCAATGCTTTGTAGAGGGTGGAGGAAATGCAAGGTGGTTACAATTTATGCACAGGATACATACCCTGCTCTTGCCTTCATTGAATTTTGCCTGAAGAGTCATAGTAACTAGCTGGTAAGGTCAATTCTCAATCAATAAAATGCTGCCTCTCTTTGTTCCTAAAATCGATGTGTGTGTTTATTTGTATGTCTGTAATTTAAATGTAATTAAACCAAGTATGAGATAAATATTTAAATTTAGCAAAAGCCTGTGAGTGTGAAGTCAGCAGATACTGCCCATGTGAGCTGAGCTGCAGCTCTGCTCCATCCTTTGTATTCCTGGGCTTCCCCTGCCTCTTTGATCACTCATGCTAGTGTGATCTTTATTTTATGCACATCATTCACTTACTCTTGGGGAATGCATGCCTTCTTCCTCCCTACAGCTGTTTTTCTCAGTAGTTTGAAAGAAAACTCTTTTTGAGACTGTAATTTTATGTCCATATGTTACATTTGTTGTTATGTTTAGGATAATCTCCCCTAATGATCAGCGATTATTACCAAAGTTCTCTAGCCTCTTTTTATCAGTCCCCTGTGCTTTCTTTTTTCCTCACTCTTCCATCCGTGTGGTTTTAAGCCCTCCTCACTCCTCTCTATTTGAAATCTCTCTCTCTTTTGATACCTGTATTTATTATCTCCAAATGAAATGTCTTATTTATCTCAGTATGCGATTTATAAATCCACAAGGCTTGAAGTAACATAAACATATGTTTTTATTGATCATATCTTCCCCAAAATTTATATTTGGTGGCTTCCCAATGAAGAGGATGCCCTTATAAAAAATAAAGCACATGGTCAGAAGGGGCAAATCCAGCTAGAATTAATTTTATTAGTTGCCTAAGAAAGAATATATTTAACAGACTTGAAGACATACAAGAGTTTGCTTGTCACACCATCTGTATGGTTTCATTTATGGCAGGAAGCATGATTATGAAACCAGATTTAGAAACCAGAGTCCTTAGTAAAGTTCTGTTTTATTAATTACACACTGAAAACTTGAGCAAATCATTAAACTTTACTCAGCCTTACTGTTCTTCAGCATTTAAAGTAGAGAAGAACCTATCTCCCAGATTTTTGACATATCAAGAAATGTAATTTCATAGCTTTAAACACCCAAAAGTGACTGAGAAAGAGACAAGATAGACTTTTTGATGCCTTTTCCTTTTTTTTGACAACCCTGATTCTTTGGTATTGTTATACTCAACAGAATTCACTGAACTATTCTAGATGTATATATTTTTAATATTAACATTCATCCTTACCTACAAATAAGTTTTACTTTGCAGGTTGCCCATGATTATGTTGAGGATGGGAAGACCTCATAAGAATGTCTCTCGTGTCAGTCCAGTATGTGTTAGGTGAAAAATCATTTAGTTACAGGTTGTTCTTTTAGAAGGATTTAATTTAGAAGTGTATTTAAATAAATTACAGAGAATCAGGTGCTTTTGAACTAAAATTGAGATATAAACCATTCATTCAGTTGTTCACAAGTTTCTGGTGCACTGATCAATAACACCAGGCATCAATAGGTACTGGGGATGCTGCTATGGGCAGGACGAAGACTCTGTCCTCATAGAGCCCATGCTAAAGCTCCAGTCTGGTTTTAGGGATCAGGACTGACCAGTATAGGTCTACAGGGTGTCTGTCTAAGTCTATAACAACCGTAAAGCTTTAATACCGATTGAAGGGGAGCAAAATATACTTCCCCAAAATATGCCTCTTTGGCACATTGATTATTTGAGGCTGGTTATTTTTTAAGAAACAGCAGACACAGGAGAAGCTCTGAAAATAGAGTAGAAGTTACCCTTTTATAAG
>NW_005871191.1:1146562-1150815 GCF_000147115.1 Myotis lucifugus | reverse complement strand
TAAATTTACATTTATAACTTCATTTGTCAGGGTATCAGTGTTGCTGGTGGAAATCGTGTTCTTCCACGGGATCACGAGAGAAGCCTTTCACAGACCCTCACACGGGATATTCTGGACTGTGGAGTTTTTTTTTGGATGGAAATAGAAGACTGCCCCTCCTGGGTCTCCCATGTTTCATATTTGTCTATCCCGCCATGAAGAAAGTCCAGGCTTGTCTTCATCAAGGCCAACCAAAGTCCAATGTCCAGAGTTTTTGCTTCATGTCACAGGTTCTGCTTAGACCGGTGGAGTCCGTGTGGTCAGCTGTGGGCCCACACGGCTGCTAGGTCTGCATGGTTGCTTGTGTTCCTGGGATAGAGAGAGGGAGCTCTTATTTGGTTTGTCTCAGGCTTGGGCAAGACCAGGAGCTTGTTCAAAATAACCAATAAACTTCCCAAGCTTTCACAGGCTTGCACTTGGCCCGCCTCGCAACCAATCTGTTATTTCCCAGGCTAGACTGACAGGCCTCTATGGTCAAACACCTTCCCCTGTGCCATTTTGACTTCTATTGTGCATATGCTTACCCCACCCTCCTCCAGCACCCCCCAACAATCTGGGAAGGGAGGGGTGTTAATCTTTTTTTTAATATATATTTTATTGATTTTTTACAGAGAGGAAGGGAGAGAGATAGAGAGCCAGAAACATCGATGAGAGAGAAACATTGACCAGCTGCCTCCTGCACATCTCCTACTGGGGATGTGCCTGCAACCCAGGTACATGCCCTTGACCGGAATCGAACCTGAGACCTTTCAGTCCGCAGGCTGAAGCTCTATCCACTGAGCCAAACCAGTTTCGGCAAGGGGTATTAATCTTTGGTGGGGAATGCTGTGGTCCCCTGGAGAGTGTGAAACTGTAGCCTCCTGGTGAAGCAAACAGGCTCAGTGTCCGATTTAGCTCCCCAGCTCATTAGGCTCAACAATGTCTGATTCCCTTTGCTTCTTCCTCCATCATTATCTAGCTGCCTACAATAATGCCAGGAATGGGAAGATGACTAAATCTCTAGAAACTCTTATCAATGGGGAAATCTGTATAAAACCATGTCTTTTTTTTACTGTAGTTTTCCTGATAACCTCTCATAACTGGCTCTCCCCCGCACCCCAAACATCTTTTCTCTTTAGCTGATGTTCAAGGTGACAGCTTGGGCCATTACAAGAAGTTGCTGTTTCCCCTGGGTATGTCCTCTGCATAGAAGAGGTGTACACGTTATTAAACTTCTCTTTGTTTTTCTCTTGTAAATCTTTCTTTTATTATGGAAGGTCCTTAACCAAGAACCTTAAAGGATGGAAGGAAAAATATTTTTCCCCCACAGAATTAAAAGCTAAAAGACATAGGGCTTGCAGTGGAAGAGATTAAGCATAAGCTTCAAAGACACAGGCGCTGGGAAATATGTTTATTATGTGTTCACAGATTTACATATTTTTGAAAAATTACAAACGGAAAATATTTTTAGAAAAATCAGTTAATATCACTGCCCTTCCCACTCGAACTTACTATATATATCTTATCCTGTTTATATCAAGAGGCCATGGGACAACAATGAGCAATTTTGGAATCAGCTGATGGAAAATTCCATGAAAAATGTTTTTAGTTCCCATTTAATGATATGTAATGGGTCTGCAGTCATATCTGTGTATAGATACATTTTTCTTAGTTGTGTTGGTGTAGAAATGGCTCTGGGACTCTTCTTACCCTTGGCCTGCACTCACTTGGCAAACCGATGTGAAGGTGTGGGGCCAAAGGTCTTGCTGTAAAGTGAACATAGTCCATAGTGCTTAGCACTGGAAATAAGTGAATAATAGGAAATTATCTGAATTACATATCTGGATATAGACTGAGTGGGGATAGCAGTATGAAATAACATTAATAGTTAAATGACAGTAAATATTGCTTTTTCTGATTCTTTTGATTAAAATATAAGTAGAGATTCTAATTATTTTCTGTAACCTATTCATTTTACCTATTCATTTTGAGACAACTATCATTGTTTACCTAATCTTAAAACCAGAAACAAGACTCTAATTATCTAAAGAGACCTTACTCAGACTAGGTACCTATCCAGATATAACTAAGTTGACTATTTTTATGTTGGTTAAGTCCTGAATTCTCTTAGAGAATTGTCTGAATTTTTCTGATGCTTTGAGTGTCTTGCTTTGATTTCTACTTAGGAAATTATTTTTTTTGAATTGGGACTTAATTACTATTTACCAAAAATAAAATTTTTACATCTGTAAAAAAAATATATAGTAGAGACAAGGTTTGAGACACATAACCAGACTTCCTTTTGGGAAATTTATAAGTCATATATGAAATAAATTTGATAGAAATATTTCCAAATTTGAAAACAATCCTGAAAGTTTTCTTTTCTTTTTTTTTAAATATATTTTATTGATTTTTTACAGAGAAGAAGGAAGAGGGACAGAGAGTTAGAAACATCGATGAGAGAGATCGATCAGCTGCCTCCTGCACGCCCCCTACTGGGGATGTGCCCGCAACCAAGGTACATGCCCTTGACCGGAATCGAACCTGGGACCCTTGAGTCCGCAGGCTGACGCTCTATCCACTGAGCCAAACCGGTTCAGCATGAAAGTTTTCTTAATAAAATTTATAAAACTTAAGAAAAATTTTATACAATCTATAATAACATTATGTTTCATTTAACCCATGTGAGAGAAAGAATGACCATGTGTCAAGAAGAGAAGAGTCAGAAAGGGGCAGAAAAGAGTTAAGGAGTGAGGGTGGTGTGAGCAAGTGAAAACAGCATCTTATGAAGTTATGCTCACATATTTTGCAGCGGGTGGTGCTATAAATTTGAAGTGAAAGGTTTCCATGACCACTGCTGCAGTAGTTGGCATTCGCATTATATACTGCTGGCATTTTAAGTTAAAATTACTGCCCTGTTCCATACTCCCACTGTTATCAAAAGGCTCTGCTACTTCATGATTTAGAGCTATTGTTCCCAAGTAATAGGCTTAGATGTTTCTGTAGAGCGGCTTAGTATACCTTCCCTCTTTTTTTTCTTCAAATTTCCACCAGATCTGACTCTTGTATGAGTTTCTCAGTCTTTCTCAGAAAGAAACCCCCAACGTTGGGAATAGTGTTCATTTTCAAAAGTGTTGGTGGTATTAAATTACATTTAAAGTCACCTTGTCATCTTATGGCTGTCCCTGGGAACTCCTATGGCAGGAGAAATTGTATTATCTCCCTATCACTCCCAGACTCATATAATTTCTATAAGTAAAATTATGTTTCAATCTTTACCTATTACTGTATTACCCTGGAAATAGCTGTCTTGATATGTAACCAAATTGTTAGAATATGCTTGCTATAGCGTGACGTAAATGTAACCTATGTAGATACATATGCTTTTTGGAGTATTAGTAATCCTATGGAGTACTTTAAAACATATACATGTATTTTTTGTGTGTATGTGGTTTGTGTGTGTGTGTGTGTTTATGTGTGTGTGTGTGTGTGTGTGTAGTTAGGTGTTGAGAGAATAATGGTACACATCATTTTGAAAAAGTCAGTGAGTTAAACTGAGAAATATGCATCCAACTATTTTATTTCCAAATGGAAGGATCACATGTGTCTATTAATGTTCTAGTTGGTTGTATTTTCCCCTGTAGATATAGATAAGAATATATATCTGACAAAATTTCATCATTGCCTGGCTAGTGTTGCTCAGTGGTTGAGCTTCGAACTATGAATCAGGAAGTCATGGCTCAATTCCTAGTCAGGGCATATGCCTGGGTTGTGGGCTTGATCCCCAGTGTGGGGCAGGCAGGAGGCAGCCGATCAATGATTCTCTCTCACCACTGATGTTTCTATCTTGCTCTCTCTCTCCCTTCCTCTCTGAAGTCAATAAAAATATATTTTAAAAAATTTTCATCATGAACACAAGAAATCTTAGATGCCTATCATCAAAAATAGTTTTTGAGAAAGAAGCTGAAGTTGGGGTGGTGGTTTGCACTATCAGGGCTACCCAAAGAGAGAGGGCGTCATTGACCTGGGGAATGAAAACCAAAGGCAAACGACTGGGCTGTGGGACTGCGGGTTGGAAGTGGTATTTTGTAGCTTGAGCAGTTGAACTGCAGTCCAGAGAGGACAATGTCTTGTTATGAAAAAGAAGAGCCTTCTCAGTAGCAGGTTGCCAGACCCAAGAAACAAGATGGTTTCCAATATGATTTAATCCCTATTATGCTAAGAAACCAGTTAAT
>NW_005871191.1:1090469-1146426 GCF_000147115.1 Myotis lucifugus | reverse complement strand
AATTTATTTTAAAATGTTTATCCTGCCCCCTGGCATGGCTCAGTGGTTGAGCATCAACCTGGACCTAGGCTGTGGTTCGATTCCTGATCAAGGCACATGACCCGGTTGAGGGCTCGGTCCCCAGTGTAGGCAGGCTGTACAGGAGACAGCTAATCAATGATTATCTCCCATCATTGATGTTTCTATCTCTCTCTCCCTTCCCTTCTTTTCTGAAATCAATAAAAATATTTTCAACATTTTTTAATGTTTTTCCTTTTCTCCCTCCTTTTATTCTTGGTCTCTCTTTCTCTATCTCTCAGTCTCTGTCCCTTTACAGAGCGTCATCACAGAAAGATGAAAACAGCCACCTTCTGTCCCAATATTGGGAGACCTTTCCCATTTCTCCCCACCACTGCCCTAACTACACCAGAAATTCCCTGGCATGGGGCAAACAGTCCAGGAAAATATCTATTCTCCACACTAAAGGAGTGGTTGGCTCTCTGTGATTCTATTATTCCATTCAATAGAGAATGATGTTTTTATCTTTGTGAAAAGGATAGTGGTATGTCTTTCCATTCCACTACAAAGTATGTGTGTGGGGGGAGGGGGAGGGAGAATCAATCTCTCAAATGTCTCACTTATTAATTTACAAGGTTTTCTAAAATCCAAATATTTAGAAAGACATTTTCTGCTTTACCTTAAAAAGTCTGGAAACCTGAATGCAAGTCTATCATAGGTGAATCCTTTCACCTCAAAGGTCATCAGAGGTGCTGTGTTATCTGCTAGGTTAAATGCAAACTACTCATCAAAGAATCCAGCTGCACAAATTGTGCACAGATTCAGAAATCCAATAATTCAGAATGAGTATGACAGGACAGAGAGAAACCAATTTAAGGAGAAGATTCTATCCTGAGTGTTTATCAGAACTCATTTACCTGATGTCCACAATTCCTCCAGACTGTTTGGCTCACCTACTTTTTAATTTTTTGATACTATTATATGTAAGGCTTTTTTGCTTACATATTGGAGAACTGTAACAAAGTTTCTAATATATCTGGAAATTTTGGAGGGGTATATATTTTCCTCTAATTTCTCTCTTTTAATATAGTCTTGATAGTTTGAATTTGGCTTCTTACACATCTCTTTTTCATTCCAAATTTGTGAACTAGGTAGTAGGTAATATAAAAAATTTAGTCAATAGAAGACATGTTATACTATAGCAAAAAATTAATTTTAGCTATCCTTGCTTTTTTGAGTCCCTCAGGTTTTTCCCTGTAGAGACACCACTTGCAGTCCTGTGACATACTTCATTTTCTGCTTTCTTTAACTATTGGCCTTTTTCTAACTCAAATCCATATCCATCTCTATCAAACATGTGAACTCTCTGTGCTGCATCAGCTTGTCTGAAGGCCACTGCTTTGAAATATCCTGTAAGAAAACTTTCATTAACTACCTGCTTCTAACAGAATCCTTGAAAGTTATGATGGTATCAGAAATTTAAAATTCAGCCCATGTCCACATATTTTAAAATACATACTAGTCGATTGGCAAGAAAAATAGCATTCTCACACATACTGCTTATCTATAAGAATATTTTTCATTCTACATAGATACTAAATATACCTCCTGGCATTTCTCCACCAACCTTTCATTTGCACAGAAAGCAGCTGACCTAATAATATTAACGCCTGAGAACTTCCTTTTAAATAACACCCATAGTTATCATAAAGGAGGGGAAAAAAAGGGTGAAAAAATTGGAGAGACAGGAGAAGGTAATGGAAAATTAGAAGGCTTATCTATTTTTACTTATCTCTCTTAAAAGGAAATGAATTTCAGCGGCAATGAAAAGGGTTGCAGGGATGGCAGGTGCTGTGTAATTAAACCATAAACTCACATGATTTGGTATTATTGTGTGACTTGTGCTCAGCAGACTGCCATTAGATAAAGCGTCCAAAATTCTGTTTTAGAACAATCCTGAGTTAATAAGCTTTTTAATATGGTTAATGAACAAGGACAGCTCATAGGTTGCTTACCTATGTCATTCATATTCTGGCTGACCATAAAAATGGCAGTCTTCTTTTCAAGGTAACACCACTGAGTCTTTTTTCTGTTTCTGCTTATATTTGACAGTATTTTCAAATCTCAAGTTTTGTTGAACTTTCTCCGGCTGAGGTTCCTACCAATACTATTTTCAGGAGTAAAAGCAACCAACAAGTAAGTACAAAACAACACTAAGCTTTGGAGGTGCCAAGATAGAAAAAGCAAAGGTAAATAATTGTATTACTTGTGTACCTTAAGGAAGTCAAGTTTTGAATGTGCTTCATTATCAACAAAATAGGGACATGTCATACAGCTCACAATATGTTTTAGATAAGAAATGTTTATTGAGCCTCGAATCATTGTCAGGTATGACTAGTGGTCTGGGGATATAATGGTGAAAAAGATTAAAAAAAAAATTTCCCCTCACATTGTAGAGGAAAACACAGGCAGTACAATAAGGGAATGAATGCATAGTAAGGAGAATTACTATGAAGAAAAATAAAGCAGGGGGGATGGGTGGAGAGTGCTATTTTGTGTAAGGTGATCAGAAAATATCTCTCTCTGGAAGTGGCATGTGGATGCACACATGGGCATTTATATACACGGATACCACCTTCCTATTGTTTGGCTTAAAAATGTGATAGGTGTCTTAACTGTAATAGACTGCTGTGCCTGCTGTAACAGCCCAAAAGGTAGTCCCCAAAGTCAGGGGATTTGTTGAGCTAGTTTTGTTTTCTAGTTTCCAGAACATCTCTAAGCCTCTATTAAAAAAAATTAGAATCACTATCTCTGACATTCTTTCCATTTATGCTTAAAAAAACCACACACACACAAAACAATTACTATGAGGGGATGGAAGTTTTTCTCTTCTTCCCTCATGCCAACTTGGCTAGATGGCTAGTAAGTGACAGGCTATAGCAGCATATCAGGAAAGAAGAGAGTGTTTGCCATATTAGAGATTTTTGCCCTGGGTGTGAGTACAAGGACTTGAAGCCTGCCAGTCATTTATTCACCATTCATATTCTAGTAAAATCAGCTTACTGTCTATGCTGCTTCTCACCATTTATTTTTAAAGAAAGCAACAATTTGGCTCAGTGGTTGAGCATTGACCTATGAACCAGAAGGTCACAATTTGATTTCTGGTCAGGGTACAAGCATAGGGTTTAGGGCTTGGTCCCCAGTGCAGGGTATGCAGGTGGCAGCTGATCAATAATTCTCTCTCATCATTGATGTTTCTATCTCTCTCTTCCTCTCTCTACCTCTATGAAAGCAATACAAATATGTATTTTTAAAAAGCAACAAATTTGAACTATTTTATGATATATTACTCCCAAATAGATGTTTAATAAATATTTGATGAATGAGTCAGCAAAGGTCAGTTTTCATAGAAGTTTTCTTGTGGAGTATGGAGGGGAATGCCTTCAAGGTATTTTCAGAAAGCTGACTACAGCTGCCGATAGATTCAATCCAAGCTTTTGATTTGTCAGAAAAGCTCAAGCAAGGAAACCAGTCAAGTGTCGCTGGTCACAACACATACTCCAGATATGACACCCCACTGATTTCACAGTTCTGTGATCTAAGTGATTTCAGACAACCACCCTGGGGTTCGCAGGCTCTTGTCCCTCATCTAGGACAAATGCAAGACACTTTATTTTTGATGCCTGAGTTCACAAACCCATGACAGTGGTGAAACAAACAAATTGGCCTTGATGCAAAGTATAATGTCATCCCGTATTCATTGAAAATTGTTTCCCATTTCATGGCATTTGATGCATACTTTTTTTTTGCCATTTCTCCTCATAAAACAGGAAATTAATTCAAAAAGATTTTCACTTATTTTGTTTGTGCTTCAGTTGCTGCACTTATATATTTTTGCATTTAAATTATAATTTTAAAATGAACCTTATAAAATGAATCATGCCTTCAATAATGGTACTACAAGGCAATGTTTATGTTAACGTAGCAAATAAAATCATTCCATTTTTCATCCTGCTTTACTACAGTGAGTTTTGTCTTGTTATTGACTTATTTGTTCCCACCATGCCTACTAAGTATATATTGGCTCAACAGGAAGATGCTCTCATCTCTCACAGACTGGTCCTAGATATGGGGTCTTGAGTTTTTTTCCATGGGGTCCACTTTTCCATGGACCTCTGCTCTTTTCAATGCAACTGCCTCACAAGGGCCCTGGAAATGCATCTCCCCCCAGGAAGCCAGTTACCCTTTTTACTGCTTCCTCCCAAGTGTGGTCACAGACTTTTGCTTTAATTGCTCGCAGTAACAGCCAAAACCAGATGCTAAATTGTGATGAGAGTGAACCAGAGGTTTAGAAGTGATCATGAGAAGTGTAACCCCAGAATAATAGGAGTGATTTATAATTTCACATAAACCCACAAGTTCAGTCCCATTCTGGGGGGGAGGGGGGGTCCCTGGTGAATGCAGAGCTATTTCATCATGAAAAGTGTCAGCTTATCCCTATCGCTTCATGGAGCTTCTTTTTTTGGGGGGGGGCATTAGCAATCTCAAGTGTTGAAAATACATAATTTAAGAAATAGTATATTGTTACATTTTCACTTATTTTAAAATTTGGGAGTTAATTTAAGAATTTTAATATGCTATGGTTATATTTATTTTATGTAATCTATTCATCTTTGTTTAATTTATACTGATTTTAGCTGTTTTATAAATTATAATCACTTCAATGTACTTTCTAGCAAACTCCCATAAACCCATCACTTATCCCAATAATTGGGTAATTATCAATAACTTGAATTTCCCAGGTGTTCCTCTTCCATATCAGCCTATGACTCTCTTTGACAGGAATCACATATTATTGTGGTGCAGATTATTATTTGTCCATCTAAATTTTTCTCCCTCTTTTACTAATAGATTTTAAAGTAGGCATTCAGACATCCCATTAGAAAGCATTATTCCCAATCTGGCTAGAATAGTCATCTGAGTATTTTTTTTTTTTAGATATAAAGACATGAACTGAAAGGATCCAATTTTAAGTATACAATTCATGTAATCTCCCTCATTAATAAGACAGAGAACATTTCCAGAGCATTACCTTGTGCCCTTTGCAAGGAAATCCCTCACCAGGTCAAAACATCCATTGATGTGAATTCTGTCAGAGTATCTGAATTTGCTTTTACTAGAATATATGAAATATGCATTCTAATTTGTGTCTATTCTCTTTTACATAGCACTAGGGTTTTTGTTTTGTTAATCCTCAACTGAGGATATTTTTTCCATTGATTTTTTTTTTTGAAAGAGTAGGAGGGAGAGAAGGTGGGGCAGAAAAAAAGAAACAGACACATCCTTTGGTTGCCTCCTACACATATCCCCGCCATGTGGTTGAACCTGTGGTATGAGTCCCCTTGACCAGGAAACAACCCCTCAACCCTTCAGGTCAACACTCTAAACACTAAGCTACACTAGCCACGGCCACAGTGTTAGGTGTTTGAGATTGCTACATATTTCAGTTTTAGGATATAGTTTTTTGAGAAGTTATAAAATATATTTCAAAGTGTACTATTTTACTCTCCCATCAACAATGAGATTACTATGAGAGTTCTGATAATAATGCATCAAGGGTCAGCAAACTTTCTATAAAGGACTAGCTAGCTAATATCTTAATCACTGTGGGCTATACAGTCTCTGTTGTAATTACTAAATTATGCTATTGGAGTATGAAAGCATCCACAAAAAAATACATGAATGAATGAGCATGGCTGTGTTCTGATACACTTTATTTATAAAAATAACGAGGCAGCAAACAGGTTTGGCCCATCAGTTATAGTTTGCCACCCTTACTCTGAATAATCTCCAGCAATAGGTGTCATCAATATTTTAGTTATGAAGGTAAATGTGATTTTACTTTGTGCTTCCCTGATGACTAATGATGTTGAGCATACAATCATATATACTTATTGGTTTTTCATACATCTTTCTTTCTTTATTGTCAGGTCACATTTGTTTTCCATTGTTATCGTGTTGTTTTCTATTTTAGTATTGGGAGGAGACAAGTCCTTGCTTAGATGTATGTCTGGGACTATGTTCTCCCACTGTGATTTGGCTGTTTATTTTCTTAGTGGTAGCTCTTCATGAGAGGTTATTTCACTTTTGCAAGAGTTGTAATTATTTATCTTTTAAAAATATTCTTAATGGTTTATCTTTTTTATGAAATCTTTACTTCTTTATGATTATGAAGATATTCTCCAGTGGTTTTTTTTCTTTTTTCTAGAAATGGTGTAGCTATGGATTTCACACAGAGGTATATAATTCAACAATGTTAGGTAGAAGTGGTTATAGTAAGCAAAAATACATTTTTTATATTAGTAGGCAACTGTTAACAGTATGCATTAATAATTAAGGTTTAGAAAATTGTCTTTATTTAAAATAATTAAGAAGTATTTTGTCTTTACAATAATTATTACCACACTATCTAGAGTGTTAGTTTCATATAACATTACCTATAAATAGTTTTTTACATACCATAAAGTATTTTTGTTTAAAGTGTACAACTCACTAATTTTTAACATAATTACAGAGTTGTGGGTCATTACCTTTTCTTTTATTTCTATTAAATTGAATTCATGGGGTGACATTGGTTAATAATATTATATAGGTTTCAGGTATACAATTCTATAATATATCATCTGTATGTTGTATTAGGGGTTTACCAACCCAAGTAAAATCTCCCTCCATTATCATTTATCCTCCCCTTTACCTTTTTATACCCCCTACCCTCTTTCTGGCAATCACCATACTGTTTTCTGTGTCCATGAGTCTTTCCTTTTTTAAATTTATTTTCGTAATCCCTTCACCCTTCTCTCTCAGCCCCCAAACCCCTCCCCCCTGACAGCTGTCTATAAATAGTTTTTGATAACTCTAAATAAAATAAGTAGTAAAAAATAACAGCAAATGACTAATAACATTGAAATGTTTGACCCATCTCAATTCTTATCCCCTCAATATTCCAAGGATAATAATTCGGTACTGGCTTTAATGTTTGGATACATGTGCTTAGGCTCTAACCTGATCTTATGGTCCTTACAGCACAGTTTCATAATTGTATGTATTTTAACTGCTGTCATGTTTCATATTCATTAGAATATAGTCTTAAATAATAAACGGTGCCAAATAAGAACAGTCCAAAATATGAACAAACCATTTTCTCATGTATAATTTAATAACATTAAGTACTATGTTGGCCCACATTTGCAAATCACTATCTCTTAAGAGTCATTTCACTTGTAATTCAACACTTTTTCATTGATCTAATCAACCAGTACCTTCTTTTTCTCAGTGCTATTTACTCTTGGGAATTTTAAAATTTCAGTACAGCCTAATAAGCACCTATAGGCTAACTCATTGGACAGGGTAGCACGTTGGCTTATGTCAGTCTTTCCTACATTTGGAACAATATGTGGATGATTGAATACCTATGTGATTGAATACAACATTTAGAGAGTTTATAAAAGCAACATTGCTTTTTTGTGTTGAATTGCCAGTTAATACCTGCTCCAGGCCAGCATTGTGCTGTGCAGCAAAAGTAAAAAGATCTGAAAGAACATTTAGCCTCCTGGGGAAAATGAATATCATTAAACTTTGTATAAAACAATGTACTAAGAATTATAGTACCGATGTTAGAATTTTTTTTCAAATATCAAAAAAGCATAAGGTCTCCTGAGAAAATGTCATTTAAGCAGACTCTCTGGGATACTTAGTGTCTTGCTAGAGAAAGGAGAGTGTCAGAGGTAAGGTGGTGTCATTGAGTAGGATATTTCTAGGTGAAAGTGTAGCAGATATAACGGTATAGATGAGAATGCCATTTTCTGCATGATATCTATATCTATAGCAGATATAACGGTATAGATGAGAATGCCATTTTCTGCATGATATCTATATCTATATCTATCTATATATAAACGATTATTACACAGTGACAACTGGAATGCTGCAATCACCATACAGTCACTTTTATCCATGGTATAGACATAACTCAATTGGATTTTTTACTTGCTTTCACACATTTGAAGCTTCACTATTTACATAGCAGATGCTCTGCACAGTTGCCTAGACAACTACAATTTTATAACCATTGAGCCATGAAGACAAACGTTCCAAAGCAAAGTGAAAAGTTGCTATTCTTTTCAAAATGCTGCTCTGTTCAACTAATTAATCATAGTAAATGTGATGTTGCTGTGCAGTTTTAGCCAATTTCAGACCAATAATTAACATGTGTTTTGTCTATATTTGGTACCAATTATATTAACAAAAGTCAGGAACATCACTGAAGCTTCCAATAATAGAATATTAGAGCTACAATCCAGTATTTTGTCTGCTTCCTGTATTATCTGACCTAGAAAAAAGATACTATTCTGACCTTTCTGAATAATGATCTGCACAGTAGATGATAAACAAAAGATAACACAGTCAGAAAACAAATATGGAAGCATCTTAACTAGAATGGACAAGCTGTTTCATCAAGAAGTTTCAAATTTTTAATAACTAATCTTGAACAAGACAAAGAAGAAAAAAGACAAACATAGCCAAACTTCATGAAGACTGAAAATTCCATGCTGCTCAGACACTGAGACAGCTGATCAGCTCACACTTTTCTTCATCTTTTTCAATTAGTTTACTTTCAATATTATTTTTTTGTTTTGTTTCAGGAGTATGCATAATGGTTAGATAATCATATACTTTACAAAGGGTTCCCCCCGATACTTCCAGCACCCACCTGGCACCATGCACAGTTATGCAATATTATTGACTATATTCCCTATACTGTACTTTACAACCCGTTTTTCTTATTAATGTAATAGTCAGATGTTTTCTTCCTTTAATGGAGTTATTTACATGAATGAATTTGGTATCTGGAGACACAGAGATTTCCAGTAGCAAGAGAGCTGGATGGTGGCAAAAGTGTCAGAAGTCTTGACAGCTATCATCTGTGGAATTGATTACAAATGCTCATAATCCCAATACTAACACCACCATTGTCCTCAGTTCAGATAACTGAATGCATTTTAATGGTTTGTAATGATCTTGTACATCATATTTTCAGTGGAAGACTTTATGTTCTAGTTTTTGCTTTAAAATTTAGCAGTGATATAAATTTTGTCAAAAAATTACTCTCATTTCCTCCCCTTAAAGTTGAGTTAGTAACAACGCACCTCTCTACTGAAACTGGTTCATTATGGGAATCCAGAAATAATAGACCTTGAAATTGTTTACTTGTATTTCATATGAAATGTATATAAGGGTTTTAGTTTTCCTAGATAGAGTTCTGTGATTCTGAGGGATGTCAATTTTAAAACATGCAAACAAGTAAGATGGGAATCAAGCTACTTGTTACTAAAATTGAGCTAGATAGTTTATCTTGGACTGATTAGGAAATGTACATTTTGAAGCGGTATCTCTGCTGGGTTGGGATCATTGTCACATCTGCAGCCTCCCTGGAAGTGGAAGGCATCAGGGTGGGCTCATCTTGTGGATAAGAGGAGAATGGGCTCAGCCTAAAGAAAGGCAGATCCCAAAGAGACACCCAAAGAATGAGTAAAGCACATGTTTGCAATGATCATTTTCTAAGTATTGCCAGCAGGTAAGAAGAAATAGGTAGAGAAAAATTAAAGTTTCCTCCCCAATATTCCTCAGAGAGTGGAGATCTCTGTTTCACCCTCAAGCTAGAAATGCGGTGAGGCAGAAGAAGTTGTATCCCATAGATCCCTTTACATTTAGTCATCTCACACCTTTAATTTTGAGTTTCATGCTTATCCAGGGCTCTAGCTTGCCCCAACAGGAGAATAGACAAGCTGTGTACTAAGGTAGTCCTGGTGTGACCTCTATGAAGCAGTCTGCTATACTATTGTACACACTGCCTCTTTTGAAAACTCCTGAGATGTATGCACAGAAATCTTTCTGAAATTGGTTAGAATAGTGAAATAGTCCCAAAGCTAGGTTACATCTTTCATTCCCATAAACCACTATAATATTTTTAAATTTTCTTTTAAGCCACCTCCAGGGTCAAAGAAGAAACTTTGGAGAAACTCACTTTTTATTTGTTCAGTTATCCAATTATGATTTGAATAATATATTGTTAAATGCATACTATTTAACATAATATGGATATCTATTATATACCAGGTACTCTTATTGGTGCTATTTATATACAGTAAATAAAATAAACACACAAAAAATGTTGTCCTGCATCATTGCATTATAATAATAGACAGGCAGTAATATAATACATAAGATAGTATATTACATGCTTATGATTATTGTTGCAAAAAGAGTAAAAACAAAAAGAGAGAGTAAGGGGTTCTAGAAAACAAGGAGGAGTTACCTTTTCTATTTTTGTAATGAGAGTTGGCTTTATTGAAAAAGTGACTTTGAATAGAGACTTAAATGAGGTGTAGGAGTGAACTAGCATTTTTCAGTAGAAAAAGACATCTTAAAATGATTTTTTCTTTTTTTTCTTTTTTTAAATAAATCTTTATTGTTCAGATTATTACAGTTGTTCCTCTTTTTCCCCCCATAGCTCCCCTCCACCCAGTTCCCACCCCACCCTTTGCCCTTACCCCCCCACCACTGTCCTCATCCATAGGTGTACAATTTTTGTCCAGTCTCTTCCCGCATCCCCCAGACTCCCTTCCCCCCCATAATTGTCAGTCCACTCCCTTTCTGTGCCCCTGATTCTATTCTATTTACCAGTTTATTCTGTTTGACAGATTTTTTTTATTTACTTGATTTTTAGATTCACTTGTTGATAGATATGTATTTGTTGTCACTTTTTCTTCTTCCTCTTCTTAAAGAATACCCTTCAGCATTTCATATAATACTAATTTGGCGGTGATGTACTCCTTTAGCTTTTTCTTATCTGTGAAGCTCTTTATCTGACCTTCAATTCTAAAGGTATCACTGGGAGGAATTGACCTCCAGGCCAATTAACTGTGAGTACCAGTTGTGTCTACAAATCTGAGCTGGAGACACCCTTATGGGGCAGGACTTGCTTCAGTGGGGCTTTGGCGTTCACTGAGTCTGCCCTGGTTTTTAGGCAGAGAAAGGCCAGGTCATTCATATGCAAAAGCCTCTGCGCACAGCTTGGGTGGGGTCTCAGGGAATCACCCTAGCAGAGCAAACCACAATGGCTCCCAGTCTGCTCTGCCTCAGAAAGGTCCCAGGGTCTGTGTCCTGCGGCCTGTGCAGGAACAATGACCGCTGCAAGCACCTCTGCGAGAAAGCCGCCCTCACGTTGTGGTTTGATGCCAGATAGTCCAGTTTCTCCCCGTATGTGTTTGGGTCCCCAAATTCTCACCCAGAACTAGAGTTCAGAGCAGTCGGGAGTTTGTATCTCCATCCAGATTGAAAAATACACAGTGCACCCAGCTGCCAGCCCCCTTTGCACGCACCTCCGTACCTCCACACTTCCACACCTCTGCACCACCTACCGGACCCAGTGTGCTTTTCTCTTTCCTTCTAGTTGTAGAATTTCCACTCAGCCAGCCTTCCTGTGGTTCTGGGTGATACTCATTTTGTCTTTTAGTTGTAGTTTTAATGTGGTTGTGTGCGGCAGCAAGTTCAGGTGTTTACCTATGCCACCATCTTGGTTCATCTGATTTTATCTTTTATTATATACAAACTAGAGACCTAGTGCATGAAATTCATGCACGGGGACGGGGGAGGTCCCTCAGCCTGGCCTGCACCCTCCTCGGGGGATGTCCGACTGCCTCTTGCAATCCAGGACCACTGGCTCCTAACTGCTCACCTGCCTGATCGCCCGTAACCCCTCTGCCTGCCTGCCTAATTGCCCCTAACCACCTCTGCCTGCCTGATCGCCCCTAACTGCTCCCCTACCAGCCTGATAGTTCCTAACCGCCTCTGCCTCGTCCCACACCTGGGACCCAGGATTCCCTCCTCCAGCCAGTCGCAGGCACCCGGGACCTGGGCTTTGCCTAGGCTGGCCACAGCTGCAGGGGACCATGGGAAGGCAGCTTTGCCTGGGCCACACCACAGGCGCCCGGGACTGTGAGATGGGTAGATTGTCCCTCTCCTGGGCCGCAGGCACTGGCATCTGGGACCGCAAGGCGGGCGGCTTGTCCCTCTCCCGGGCTGCAGGCGCAGGCACAGGTGCAGCCATTGGCACCCGGGACTTCGGGGTGTGCAGCTTGTCCCTCTCCCAGGGCCGCAGGCACAGGTGCAGCCGCTGGCACCCGGGACCATGGGGCAGGCAGTTTGTCCCTCTCCTGGGTCACAGCCTGGCTGGTCCCCATTCCTCTCTCGAAAACTCATTTGTGCCTGGCTAGTCCCCATTCCTCTCTCCCCAGTTTGAGTATCTGAACAATTCCAGAGCGAGGGCATGAGGGCATAATGACCATTTGCATATTAGCTCTTTATTAAATAGGATACATTTCAAGGCTTATAAAAATTAAGCAAGAAGGTATTATTCAAACGCACATGTGAAATGTCTAAAAAAAATCAATGTTCTAATCCATAATATTTTAGTGACTACAGGTTTACAAACAGCTTTTAGCAATAGAATCTTTTCTGTATGCGAAACTCCCCTGGGACCCTAGTTTATAAAGCTCCTAACAGCAGGGCTTCTCCACTAAGGTGGGGATGGGAAGCCCCTCAGTCAGGAGTCACACAAAGAACACATATAGATTTTTAAAAACCAGTAAGCACCAATTAAAATAAATAACATGGATTTACATATACAGACATGGAAGTGTTTTTTCATAACAAACTGAAATGAATACTGTACAGAACAAATGACTACAGCATGAAATCTTTAAAAATGCAAGGCGTGTTATGTGGGTGTGTACACAGGTAAAAAATTTGGGAAGAATAACCATTAATCAAGGAACTGAGCTACAGAATTTGAACAAAAAGATGTATGCCATTTTGGTTGTTTGCAATGAATTCGTTTTATTTTGCACTTGATATGTATTACTTTGAAAAAGGGACCCCTGCCAAATGTTGTCACATGATAACTGGAAAATGATGTTTATTCAAATTGTTTTCAATTTCAAGTCAAACTCAAATAGCAAAAAACAATAGGATCATTAGATACCACTGTGGAATTCTATGCAAACCCCAGGCATGATTTTCATCTGCCAAAATGCCTCTGTATTATCAATCACTCAGACTCAGTATTAAGACTGTAAGAGCAGATGGTGGTTCCTAAGATCAACCATAATTCGTGGCTCATGAGAAGAAGCTTCTCTCTAAGAATTACATGGATGGTTTGTATTTGTATCACATGTGCCATCCAACATCTGTCAGATAACAATTCATTTATCTGCCAATTTGTGAAGTTATTAACCACAACCTTGTTCCCTAATAGAGTAGTTATTGTATTAAATACATATAAGGCAGTGGTGACTCAGTTATTGGAAAGATTTTCCAACTGTATTGTTAATGACTATTTCACTTTAAAATTACCAACTCATATGCTTGCTTTGAAATAGGAGTTAGAGAGACAAAAATCTTCCTCTCTCAATAGAAGAGCAGAAGGGTGGAAAAAAGACAATTCATTCCACATTTTCAAGCCACAAAATATTAGGACACAATTGAAAGTCAGGGGAACTGATATCTGGCACTTCCAATAATATAAAATTTGAATAGTGTCATAGGCACTGTGATAGTTAATTTTATGTGTCAACCTGACTGCACCATTAAGTGCCCAGTTAGTTAACTATTATTCTGAGTGTGTTTGTTAATGTTTCTTGATAAGGTTAACATTTGCTTTGGTAGACTGAGTCAAGCAAATTGCCTTTGCAATGTGGGTGGGTGTCATCTAATGTGTACAAGGCCTGAATAGAACACTAGACTGAGTAAATAAGAGAAAATTCTCTTTTTCTGCCTGACTGTCTTTGAGCTGAGATATCAGTCTTTTTCTGTCTTCAGACTCAGACTTGAACTGGAACTACCCCATAGACTCTCCTGGGTCTTCATTTTACAGATTGTAGATCATGGGGGTACTGCGGTCATTTTATAAGTATTAAAAAATACTTATAAATAGAAGAGATAAGATGTCCTTTTCATTCTGCACTTTGTAGGCCACTGATTTAGACCAGAAAGGGACTAGCTGAGCCCTCTCTCCTGCCTACTCACAGAGTGCTCTACACGTTTGGGCTCTGCGTGGAAACCACATCAGCCCATTGACTCTTGGGCTTTTGGCCCCCACAAAATCCTCCTGACTCTAAAATTGTATTTTCAGGGACAGTAAAATATGGGCACAAAGGTGTCTGGTGTACATCTCTAAGCATGCCATGCAACCTGGTCCCTGCCTGGATTGCTGCACCGTAGATGGTACCATGGATATGGTGGCCACTCTCAGCCCTGGCTCAATACTTTACCTCAATCTAATGTGGAAATTATTGCTGTATATTTTACAGTTTAGGCTACTCATGATGAAAACTCAGAAGCATTCCAAACACAGAGAGATGTTCAATGGAGAGTATTGGCAATAACTTGGTACAGGTTGTGAGAGGAGAAAAATGTTAACTCTACAAACTCAATTAAATGTAACATAACAGATGTCCCTCTGTATATATAGTAACTTCTCACTCAACCATCTGTGCTCTAACTTGCTTAGTGAAAACATGCATTTACAATGTGTTTTACTTCATTTATAAGAGGCTACCCTTGTGGCATACACGTACACATGGAGGCTTTCTTCTCTGGATCCCAGCTGGTTTTCATTCAACAAGCATGCGACTTGCAAAATAGGAGAATCAAAGGTTGAATTTAGTTAGTTTAAAATTTCATACCTAAATAAGACATAGAGGCTCTTTGCCTCCCTAATATTTTTGTTAACTATTTTTATCTTGAGATAATTACAGTAGATTCACATGCAGTTGTAAGAAATAGTACAGCTCAGCCAGTGTGACTCAGTGGTTGAGTGTTGACCTATAAACCAGGAGGTCACAGTTCCATTCCCAGTCAGGGCACATGCCTGGGTTTCTGACTCATTCCCCAGTGCAGGGGTATAGGAGGTAGCCAATCAATGATTCTCTCTAATCATTGATGTTTCTATCGCTCTCCCCTTCTCCTTTCCTCTCTGAAATCAATATATATATATATATATATATAGATAGATAGATAGATAGATAGATAGATATAGATATATATAGATAGATATATACATATATACATATATATACATATATATATATGAAATAGTATAGAAATACTACATATATATAGTATATATATAGATATATAGATAGATATAGATATATATATAGATAGATATATACATAGATACATATATATACATATATATATATGAAATAGTATAGAAATACTACATACACTTTACATAGTGTGAGAGAGGAAAAATGTTTCCTCTATATCTCTAGGGGTTTTGCCTGGCCTGTTCATTAAATTGACATAAAACAGATTAACAAGAGAAACATTTAATTATCTATGTACAGGAGCCCCACAAAGAAAATGATACCCAAGGACAAGTCAGGCAATGGGGGTTATATATGCCATCCTGAGCTAAGGAATGGGATAGAGCCTTGGGTTTCTAAAGGGAGGAGGGTAATTCACAGGACAGTAAGAAGAGCAGATGTTTGATAATTAGATGTTTGTCCTGTCATACAGATAGGTCATTCAGATAGAAATTTCCTTTGATTGTAGCTCTCTTTCTGGACCAGGCTGCCTATCTAAATTCTTTCAGGTAGTTAAGGGAGAGGTAAAAGTGTTTTTTAAGCCTGCTAGGCCTTGAATGCCTTCAGCTCAAAATAATCTGCATGCCAAACTGGGACATTCTGAGGAGCCTAGTTCTGTAGTTCTGACCCCCTTCAGTAGTTTCCCCCAATGAAAACATCTTACCAAACTACCACAATCCCATGTTAACACCTGCAATGAAAACCTCTTGTTTATTTTCTTATGCTTATCTGCAAATTCCCTTCTGCCATGGAAGGTGGCATATTCAGAGGTTAGGACATGAATGTCTTTGGAGCACCATTATCCTGACTTCTACCATCCCTGAATTGCATTCATTGACTCATTAATCAGACATTACATTTATATTATAAGCAAAGGCTTTTGGGGATCAATAAGTGTATGTCATAGGTTTTGTGTAAAAGCAACTTCCAGTTCATTAAGGTTAAAAAGGATTCCGTGCAGAAGTAGGGAAATGACCTAGCAAATGTTTTCACCATTAAAGCTGAAGTTATTCTTGACACTTTTCTCACTTTTCTTTATCTGTCCCCAAACTCATCCATTCAATAACAAGTATTACTGATTTTACTTCCTAAATATGTTTTTAATCTTCTGCTGCCATGACCCTGACCTTAGTCTTTGTACTGCAAAGCCATTAAAGGCAGGGATATTGTCTATCCTCCATACGGTCTGGATGCAGTGAATTAAAAGACTGTTTCATTGATCAAGAGAGTTGTAAATAGTGCCCAAGCTAGGATAGCCGGAACAGAAATTAAAAGGGAGGCATGACTTCTGCCATACATTGTATCACATTATATGGTATATTTATAAGAATCTATTGGTTTTGTTGCCAGTACAAAAAACAAACAATAAAACAAACAAACAAAACCCACAAAAATTTTTGAAGTAAATGAATTATCTTCTGGAATGCAAATGTCAGAGATAAACACCACAGTGATTCAAAACAGAATGCTCTGTGGTTTTAGTTTAGGAAATGTGCTACAAAGACAACCCAAGTTCTGACAGAGCTGCAGCTTTTCCATCCTAGAATTATGTGTACAAGTAACTGTGGGCAAAGAAAATTGGTATTTATTGTTTCTAATTATATTAGCAGAAAAGAAGTCCCAGCAAACTGAAATTAAATAAAAGTCCCAAAGCTAAAGGATATAATTCTCTTAGCGAGATGTCATGGTTACCCCCAATAATTTCTTATGTTGAAGTCCTAACTCCCAGTATCTCAGATGTGACTGTATTTAGAGTTAGGGCAATTAAAGAGGCAATTGCCTTATAATTGGATCCTTAGAGTGAGCTATAATCTAATATGGCTAATGACCTTAAAAAAGAGGAGATCAGGCCCTAGCTAGTTTGGCTCAGTGGATAGAGCATTGGCCTGTTGACTGAGGGGTCCTGAGTTCGATTCCAGTCAAGGGCATGTACTTTGGTTGCGGGCACATCCCCAGTAGGAGGTGTGCAGGAGGCAGCTGATCGATGTTTCTCTCTTATCGATGTTTCTAACTCTCTATCCCTCTCCCTTCCTCTCTGTAAAAAATCAATAAAATATATTTTTTTAAATGAGGAGATCAGGACAGACATGTGAAGATAGAGCCGGGAGAATCTACTTTGTCAAGACCTACATTGGGGTCAAAATGTAAGTACCAGATGCTCAATGAGGTCATCAAGGATAATACTGTGCCTGGGGGAAAGGTAGAGGTGGTGTTGGCCATCAACTGCCCTCACATGAGGCTTGAGATCACTACCAGGGCTAAGAAGTTAACTCCAGGCTAAAGCCGTACTCCAGTCGTCACAGACACAGCAGCTTTCTCCACATGTCCCAGGAGGAAAATCCTAAGAGGCTTAGAAGGGGCCTGTGTAATATACCATCCCTAAAGTTTAAGCTTCAGTAGCTACACAATAAATGTCCCTCTGGGATCCAGGGCTTAGAAGATAAAACACTATTGCCCTGTGACATACACATGAAAACTGTAAGGTATTATTTTTCTTACAAGACTTGACAGTTTCATTTTGGAGAATCCAACATGCCCACTTCCACATATAATACTAAACTGTGATTTTCCCAGGCAGCAAGTCATAAATGTTAAACAAATGTCACAGACTATCTATGGTGTAGAGAGGAAGGAGACACCTTTTCAAATTGGGGTGGTCAGAGAAAGCTCCATTAGAGAGATGAAGTTTTAATAAACCCTTGAACCACAAATAGAATCAATATATAGATAGGCAGGGGCAAAGTATTTCATGCGTGGAAAACAAATGTGAGCAAAAAATATGAAGATAAAAAATTGAAGGTACCATGTACCATTTTTCTAAGTAGCCATGCAGAATTTATAGATGCCATAAATAACATACATAAGAGTGACTATGTGGATGCTGTTGATGTTTGAAAGGCAAAAGAGTCTTCTATTCTATAGTCATACATAAGTAGTCTGCGAAAATTTTGTTTTTGACTAGCAGACACTGTAATTCATGGAAGTAGAAGTAAAAGGTATATTACACTGTGAGAAATACACCTGGACTTTGCTGACTCCATTAATTTTGAAAAGTTGCAGTAGTTCCCCCCTTATCCATGGGGGATACATTTCAATACCTCCAATGGATGCCAGATATATACAGTACTATGTTTTTCCCCATACAAATATACCTATCATAAAGTTTAATTAACAAAATAGACACAGTAAGAGCTTAACAATAATAACTAATAATAAAATAGGACAATTGTAACAATATATGGTAATAAAGGTTATGTGAATGAGGTATCTCTGTTTCAAAATATCTTATTATACTGTACTCACCCTTCCAGTGATGGTGTGAGATGATACAGTGCCTACGTGATGAGATGGAGTTGGGTGAATGACATAGTCTTTGTGACGTAGCATTACCCTATTATAAGGGTGACTTGAACACAAGCACGGCAATACCACAGCAATTGAGCTGATAACCAAGATGGCTACTAAGTGGCTAATGGGGAAGGTAGTGTAAACAGCATGGATACACTAGACAAAGAGATGATTCATGTCTGGGGCAGGACAGAGTGGGACAGCATGAGATTTCATCACACTAAAACTTATGGCTTATTTATTTCTGTAATTTTCCCCTTAATATTGTTGGACTGTGGTTGACCACAGGTAACTGAAGCTTTGGAAAGTGAAATCATGCATGAGGGGGCACTACTGCATATATATATCAACTCATACATTGTATATCTTTTATGTGATGTGATCTGTCAATTATATCTCAAAGACTTGCTTAGGGTAGGGGGGAGGGGGCAAGGACTTTAGTCCTCCATGGACTTAGCTGTACCCTTTGGAAGATCTGGTTTCTCTGATTTAGTCTCAGCTGAAGCACCAAGTTGAAAGTTTAGAGTCTGGCTGCTCCAGTGGATGCCTGGACGAGCCAGTGAATACAACCCAGTAATGCATCAGAGTGAATACCCATCAGGCAGACCTAACCCGTGAGGTACAGGAGAAAGGAAGAGGCCGCCAGATACAGCCCTCTATACTCCTTACCCCAAAGGAGTGTTCCAAGGCATGGTTCTTTTATAAAGTCTAGAAGATATTTCTTGCTCCTAATCTACTGGCTGCATTTTCTAATAAAGCTGAGGCTGTTGGGGTGTGTTAGTTTCCTAGGGCTGCCCTAACAAAGTGCCACAAACTAGGTAGCTTAAAACATCAGGTATTTACTCTCTCACAGTTCTGGAGGCCAGATGTCTGAAATCAAATTGTTGTCAGGGTTGTGCTACCTTGGAAGGCTCTAGAGTGGATCCTTCTGTCTCTTCCTGCACCTGGTGGCCCTGTTTCTTGATTTGTAGTAGCATCACTCTAATCTCTGCCTCTGTCTTCACAGGCCTTCTCCCCAATGTGACTGTGTCTCCATGTGCCCTTTCCCCTTCTTATCAGGACTCCAAACATATTGGGCTTAGGGTCCACCTAGTTCTCTTAACTTATTACACCTGCAAAGATCTTGTTTACAAATAAAGTCACAGTCCCATGTCCCAAGTGTTAGGATTTAGCCACTGTTTGTTTTATTTTGTTCAGTTTCATTTAAAAATATTTTTATTAAGGTATAGTTGGAATACAATATTATATTAGTGTCAGGTAAACAACATAGTGATTTGATACTTATATACCTTATGATGTAGCCACCAGAATAAGTCTAGTAACCATATTTTTAGGGACACATTTCAATGCCAAGACTTACTAAGACAACACCTTTAATTTGCTTTTCTCCTTCTATGCTTCATTTTCTTTTTTTCTCTTCATACCCTGCAATAGCATCTCCCAATGAAGCTTGATCACATGCAAAAAGAAAAGAAATTTTACATGGAAACAAAAAATATTTTTATGGCTAAAATCACCAGAAGCAAATTCAAGACAAGTGATACATTAGAAAATATTTATAACAAATATCATAATAAAAAGGGTACAATTTGCAATATATTAGTCAATATTTAACATGAAGGAAGAAACACCAAAACATGAGAAAAGTGTGAAAAGTCCAAGGACAATGAAATAATGAGGCAAAGTCGCTCTTAAACATAAAAGTAGATTTTCAACTTCACTCATAATAAGAAAATGAAGATTTACACTTTTCTGAGAAACCTTTCCCTAAGTGGAAAAAAAATAGACGTTTGACAACCTTCTGCTGGTGAGGCTGCAGGAAACAGGCGCTGTTGTAGATTGCAGGTGTTAGGAAAAGTGGTGAGTGAACCCGCCCTGCCCCTGGCAGAAGACTGGTGGGCGGAGTACTGGAGGGATCTCAGGCAGATTTCCCTGCTGGCCAGGGCCTCTGTGTTGCCTGCAATATGCACCCCCATCCAGAGTGGCTCTGCTCTCCTTACTTACTAGCAGCTAGGCCATCACTCTTTAATTTTACTTTAATAGTGTTTGCTCTTATCAACCCACTGGCCTGCTCATCTTTCTTAAAAAGCTGTATTTCCTTAAGAAGATGCTGGTAATACTCTTTAAACATTCTGAACTCCCAGAGCATTTACTGACTTCACCTCTAAACTCCACACACTGGACTCTTGATATTACAGAGCCTCAGTTTTACACTTTAAAAAGCAAATAAAATAGAAGATATACAAACCGTTCTACTACCCTTCAAGAAAACTAACAATTATGAAGAACAATTTTCTAACCCAACCTATGCTATTTTCTGCCTTTGATCATTTATTAATTTCCAAATCGTCAGCTTTACAGTGGAGTCATTCTTTTTAATGTTTTTAATCATATTTGCTAGAAATATTAGATCATTATAAAATGGATGCAAAGATACAAAATCATTTTAATTTTAACAACTATCTATTAACTTTTAAGTTACCATTTAGTTTTCTGTGTCAGTTATACTTCATGTAAAATTAAACTCATTTTCTCTTTTTGGTGAGCACATCTTACATGGCTCAGTCACCCTTGCAGAAAGATGTGGCCATGTGGCTGAGTTTGAGCCAGTAGACATAATGTGAGCTTACACGGGTCTCTTACGTATGATCTCCATTCTCCTCTTCTTTGTGGCTTACTGTGGATTGGCACTGTGAATGTGGAGGCCCAGTGAAAAGATAGCAGAGCCATAAATTGGAATAATCCTAGATGTTCAAAATACCCTCTCAATGGAGAGGAGCTACCTGCCTATCTGTTTTGAACTTTATAGAAATAAACATTAATCCTACCTAAGCTATTTCAGATTTTGAGGTTGCTACTATAGAAACTGCCATTAGCTGAACTATTACATGCCCATTATTAAGAAATGAAAAAAGAGGGAAAGTGTCTTGCCAGAAAACAAGCAGAACTGTCGTAAATACTGACAGGCACTGGGTTATACACATGTAATGGAGGATTTATTTGGGTAAGGCTTTCTGTATATCTTATTCAGCAGTATTTTAATCAAAATGTGTTGGCTCAAGGAACAAAAGTGAAGGAAGGAAGGGAGATTGTACTAAGGGAAGTGGGGTTAATGCACAAAAGCTGTAAGAAAGAGTAAGAAAAAATGGGTCAGGTAGAAAAATAGGGGTTGGCCAAAAGAAACGGGGGGAGGGTTGGTATTAAGTACACTTAGATATCTTGAATGACAATGTTTCATCCTCCTAATATCTCCTTTGAGGTACTTATTAGAAATGTAAACAATGACACCTATTTGTTTTTCTCGCTGGTTTGATGTCACATTTTCTTGACTCTATTTAACTCAGAAATACATGGTCTAAAACTTAAGAGATATTTTAAGTCTCAAGATGGCTTAAAGTTTAAAATTGAAAAGTTCACGTTGTTCAAACTTCCAATGAACATCTGAAAGGGTAATTGACTGAATTTCAAGTCAACTTTTAGTTGTCAGAAATAGATCTCCCGTCTCAAATGATTCTGTGCCACATCTATAACCTTTATATCTAAAAGTACTGTGAAAGGGCTCTTTGATGATTTTTGAAGAAATTGGGATTCAGTGTGAAACCTCGATATGTATTCTAATTTGGGGACAGAGAGGTGAGTCTTTTAGGCAAATGGTTGGCAAATAGATTATAAAACAGTCACTAATCCAAAGACTTACTAATATCTAATGGATAACCTAAAATATACTTATTCCAATAATTTTCCATGCTAATTCATTTAAAAACATCAGCAATTATTACAGATCGGTGTAATCTACTCTCACATTTAAGCTTTTCTCCGAAATTGGCTTTTAAATGTTTGAATAACATTTTGTTTTCATCTAACAGTTTATGACTGATACTTAACCTAAACTTATCAATAAAATAAGCACAGTATGTTCACAATAGTATATAATTTTATGAATTGCATGTACCTACTTATTTTAATTTATTTTCCTTTTTTGTCTCTCTTCCCTTAACCCCATACCCCTGCCTTCCCTCTGAGAGTCTTCAGTCTGTTCCATGCTTCTATGTCTCTGGATCTATTTTGTTCATCAGTTTATTTTGTTTATTAGATTCCACATATGAGTGAGATCATGTGATATTTGTCTTTCTCTGACTGCCTTATTTTGCTTAGCATAATCCTCTCCTGGTCCCTCCATGCCGTCTAAAAGGATAAGGGTTCCTACTTTTTTTTAAAGCTTTTTTAATCCACTCATCTACTGATGAGCACTTGGGCTATTTCCAGATCTTAGCTATTGTAAATTGTGCTGCTATGAACATAGGGCTGTTTCAGGTTTCTTAAGATATATTCCTAGAAGTGGAATCACTGGGTCAAATTGCAAAAGAAACCACCAAAAAATGAAAAGGGAGCCCACTGCATGGGAGAACACATATGCCAATGATACATCTGATAATGGGTCAATTTCCAAAATATATAAGGAACTCATACAACTTAACAAAAGGAAGACAAACATTCCAATTAAAAAATGGGCAAAGGCCCTAAATAAAAACTTCTCCAAAGTGGACATACAGATGGCCAAGAGATAAATGAAAAAATGCTCAAAGTCACTTATCATCAGAGAGGTGCAAATTAAAGCAACAATGAGGTATCACTTCATACCTGTCAGAATGTCTCCCATCAATAAATCAACAAATGACAAATGCTGGTGAGTATGTGGAGAAAAGGGAGCCCTAGTACACTGCTGGTGGGAACGCAGACTGGTGTAGCCACTATGGAAAACAGTATGGAGTTTCCTAAAAAAAAAAGTACCCACTTATTTTAGAGAAATGGACAATGCTAGAAACTTTAGGGAAATATATTCTAACTTTCCATTGTTTAAAATCAAACACCAACTATCTGTTCTTAATATTGAGTAATATTGAAGATAGTTCCTTTTTCTTTTTTATGAGAGAAATAACTTTTTGAGACAAAAAATAGTATCCAGTCTTAGGTTTATGTCTAAGCAACATCTAGAAAGTACAGTGGATTTGTAGCTTAATACACCATTAACCTGGCTGACTCTTCTCCCGTGTAAATAAAATGCAATGCATTGGATATTTTTCATACTAAATGGAAGACTCCTTTGGCAAGAAATAAACTTGCCTCATTAATGTGTCTGCTAATGTCTTACTACCCCTACATGATCATGCAAAATCACGAAGTGAAAAGCCCAGCACTCTCCCACTATGCTGTACATTCCCCAAGGATTCTGAATGAATGGATGTCTTCCCAATGGTGAAAGGGCAATGGGACTTTCCAATTACTTAGATTAATGTTTATAAAAAACACTTTAAGCTCAGTTAAAAAGGAAAGCATTTTGTACTTATTATATGGTATACACTATATTGAGTATTGTATAAATATTAATCACTTAATCCTCATAGCAACCTTTTGAAGTAGACACTCTTACTGTACCCATTTTAAAGATGGGAAAATGGTGGTCAGGAAAGTTGTATACTTTTCCAAGGTATATAACTACTAGCCAGTACAGTAAAAATTCACACTGAGGCAGTCTGGTTTTATTATTTTTTATAGAGAATGGACTGTATTTTTAGTTTAGTAATGAATGTTTAGTGTCATACAAATATGTCTATTAGCTATCTCACGTGTCTGTTATTCAATTTACTTTGGTCATTATTTTTAAATTTAAATTCATTATTGTTTAAAGTATTACTAGTAAGTCTCCTTTTCCCCCCATTGACCTCTCCCTGGCCATCCCCACCCCCCAGCACATGCCCTCCCCTTCTCATTCCCTTCCCCCCTATCTGTGTCCATTGGTTATGCTCATATGCAGAGGCAGTCTGGTTTTAGACCAGCACTTGGAGCAGTGTTTCTCAAATTTTAGTTTTCATTAGTGCCCCCTTAAGGAGTGTTTTTAGGACCCCTTTCCTCCTAATTTCCCCCACCCTCCCCATAAAATTTTAATACCATAAAAAGATACACTTTTTATGTACTATAAATTTGTGTTTTATATATAACAGGAAAAAATTGTTCACTTACCTTGAGACCAATTTTTGTACCTTTAGGGAAAATATCATCCCTGTTGAGAATGTATGACTTAGAGGGATTAAAAGATACTTAAACCAGGTCTTTTTGTGATATTCTCTAAGAAGGGTTCCTTCTCTGGATCCTAAAATTTAGAGGGCTGCTTTAGTTCTCCTTGGGCCACACCATTTCCCATGGAACCAGAAATATAAGAGATTCAGGGATTTCACATTTCATACTCCACTTTTGAATTGCACCATGGAATCAGAAAACCACTATTCCAAGCTTCTAGAACCTACTCAACTGAGCCTCTTCCCCAAGTCTAAGTCTAAATACAGGGCAGCATGTATTTAGGTAAAATTTCAATGTGTGAGCTAGGAGAGGCCTTTTTTTGATGCAGGACAGAACAGGTAGAAGAAAAGGTAGTGATCCACATGCCAAGGAATGGAAGTCAGATTTCCTCTTTGTGACCATGTTCAAAGCAGAGCTCTAAGGAGTTTGAGAATTCTAAATCTGAATATGTCCTTTAAGAACATTTTGAAGAATATTTATTAAAATAGAAGAATAGAAAAAAAACAATAACCTCATAGACACAGACAATATGGCAATTACCAGAGGGAAAGAGAAGTGGGGAGAGTTAAAAGTGTGTTGATGAAAATAGCTAAGCACTCGATCTACCATTCCTGTGTTGAAGGGAAGAAATGTCCTTCCTCCACTGCATTTTATTGATCACTTATTGGAGAAGTCTTTTAAATATGTGTACAGAATAACTAATGGGAAAAAGGGGCGTTGCAATGGCTAGGCCTGGAGATCTGTAGACAGTATGCAAGGAAGCATGAGGGAGTCATTTGGTGAACTGATCAGTGGTATCCATGAGAATAATGTCCTGAAAGGGAGTCCATCTCAGATTTTTCTAGAACTATTGATTGTATCCTGCTACCACTGCAGTTGTTTAATTACTGATGGTGAATAAACTCAGTGATTTCCATTTACCACCCCTGTCTTCACAGTCATTATTTGTGACATTTGGCAACCTTGCCTGTGACTTTCTGTTACTGTATTTTAATGAAAAGTATCAAAATTTTCTAGACATTTCATCATGTTCAAATCCATATTGTTCAAAGCCTTGCAGTTTAAAAATTAGTACATGGTTGATCTGAAAAATGCTTCTAATTTCCAACAAAACACAATTTTGAAAAATCAATATTATATTAGCTCTGTGTTTAGAAAGAATGTATGACGAATTGAAAACAAACATAGCAAGAACAGCCAGAGAGAATAAGAAAGAAAAAGACATTTATACAAGGGCAAACTTTCTTGGTAAATAGAGATCTCTCAACCAAGAAAGAATAATATTTTCATTAAAAGTTAATATACCTTCATTTTGAAAAATGCTTTTTGAAAGCCCTAGTCACACATGATTAGAAACCCAGTAGCCTAGCCCTATAGGAAAGTTATATGCTTTGCAGAGGTTGGGGGGTTAGAGTCGGGGCAGGGAACAATAATATAGAAAATGCTCAGAAATCTTTTGTATTTCATTAAAAAGTCTTCTATCTGATTATTTTAATAGCTTTCCTTTGACAAGATTGTGATTGTATGAAAGTAAATGGAAATGCTGGTTACATCTATCTCTCTTAAAATGATTCTCAATTCAATAGGGAGAGGTTAGACTGGAATACCCACTCAGTTTTCAGCTTTTCTGTCCCTAACGTCTCCTCTCCAGCATGCTGCTAACTCACTACCCCACTATGAAGTAAAAATCTATTGTGATGATATGGAAGAATACTTTTCCTCCTAAGTCTTAGTCTTTAAAACAAGGATCTATTTATCATCTTTTTGTATTGTGTAAGATTTTTTAAAAATTCCAAACTTATACCAGAATGACACTCTTATTCTTTTTCTTTCCCCAAGAATTCTCTTTCTTGGACATATGCTCACTTACCAAGCCGACCATCTTTTAACATTTACCCTTTCTTCATTCAGAAATAATTTTCATTACATTATGCAATTAATCATGAATTGGACAAGTAATGGGCAAGAAAGACTTTTTGAGGTGTAGCTGCTCGGCAGTTATTCAGGTTTTCTAACTAGGTAACCATCCTACCCTCCACCAAAGCTGCAATTAAAATTCCATCAAGTCAATTTGCAACAAGTCAAAATATGAGTAAAAAGGATTGAGTCTGTCTCTGTACATATTTTCCCTTTATCATGACAGTTAACATCCCTGAGGTTCTCTTTGATGATACATAATCTTCTTCAACGTGTGCTGTAGCGTCAGTGTAGTATCTCTTTTCCTGTCCCTTGTTACTAAATGACTTGCAGATATGCTGCTGCAGTTCAACAGAACACATTGTTTTGAATAGTGATTTACATAAATTTTTATGCTTATGTTACTCCATGGCCAGATATTTTTTTTCACACTGAGTACATTTAAAGAGACATATACCCAGAAGTGTAGCAGCACTGGCTTTCTGGTGGCAGGTTTGCTTTACCTCCCCAATTCGGGAAGATTAATGTCAATACAGAAGCATTAGGGAACCACCACCGAAGCCCCTGATAGTCTTTTCTCTGGTTCTCTACGTTTCCCATGACTGGTGCCAGGTCCAGTCCACAGTACATTTTGGCTTACTAAGGCATGAATAAGATATTGGTTCCTCCACAGTCCAGGGGTCCACAAACTTTTTAAACAGGGGGCCAGTTCACTGTCCCTCAGACCGTTGGAGGGCCGGACTATAGTTTAAAAAAAAAACTATGAACAAATTCTATGTACCCTGTACATATCTTATTTTGAAGTAAAAAAACAAAATGGGAACAAATACAATATTTGTATTTGCATGTGGCCCGCGGGCCGTAGTTTGAGGACCCCTGCGTCACACAGTCAACCGAATAGGAAACTCACAAAGGGGAAATACATTTATCAGAGAATCATAACTAATAAAAAACCTGAAGATAATCTGTAACCTCTTATCCTAATTGTTAAGATAACCCTATAACAGGGGTGGGCAACCCCTGGCACGCATGCCAAACATGGCACGCCAGTAACTTTTGCTGGCACGCGAAACCCTCTCTTATAATCTTCCATTTACAGTTTTTTTCTTAATATCGACTTTTTTATTCTTCAGATAAATTCAGTGTAGGTGCACCTTAGATAAATAAATAATTTTACATAACAAGTTATCTTAAAGACCATAGACATGGATTGACGAGAGAGGGGAAGAGCAATTTCTATGCCTCTGCCTTAACTCTCCCTGCCTTCCTAGATCCGACCAGTGTTTTGGTTTCATCCACATATGCTTGTGAATCTTTGTTCTCAGTGATGAATTTTGTTAAGTCTCGTAATAGGAGTAGCCTGACGGATGGAAGTAGTATCTCGTGCATATCTCTGAAGGTCACGAAATATAAACCTGATGTAGAATCTGTCATCAGTGATGCAACAGCAAAAGTCCCACTGATAATATCAAACGGAGTCATAAAGTTTTCTGTCGGACTATCAGTGTACATGTATACATTAAAAAATAAATGTATTTTTCATCATCATATACTGTGTTTTTGTTGCTCAAATGAATTTTATTATTTCTTCAAGGTTCTTCACATATGTACACCTTAAGAGATATCAAGTAGGTGTAACATGTTCTCAAAAAATTAGGGTTGGCACACAGAAGAATTTTGAGTCAGAGATTTTGCTGGTTGCCCTCACAAAAAGGTTGCCCATCCCTGCCCTATAATAATTGCTGTTGAAGGATGATCTCTGTTACTCAATATAACTCTAAGTTATATAACACTGATATTAAAATATAGCCAAGTGAATATTTACTATTATTACAAAGAAAATATAATCATGTCAATGTTTCAATGGGAAAAAATTTATTAGCATGAAATAGGGTTCTTTCAGATACGAATTCACAACCTCTTATTGGAATTCAGTTTTTCTGGTTTATAAGGTAAGATGGGGAGTAAACTATATGTTACATAACACTCCATAGAGGTCTGAGATGTTACCCTGTAATCTAGGGCATAAATATCAGTGCAAAAAAAAGTTATGAATAGTTGCAATAAGTGGGGTAAAAATCATAGGTAGTGTTATGTAATTTTCAGGGCTGTACATGATGAGTTCCAATATCTTTGGTTTTCAGACTTTCAGATTAAAATATTGTGAATATTTACCATCTTGGGGCAGAATACAGAGCCAGCTGCCCATAAAATAGTGTAAATTCCTTACTTCAATAAGCTTTCACTAGTTGAAGGTGACATTACAATTTATTTCTTGGCAACAAAACCATCTATAGCAAGTTTTGTGAGTTTCTTTTAGGTGGCTTATGAGTGAAAAGTTTTGGAGTTATTGGAGATGACCCATTGGTGTTTATGAAAACCCTCATTTAGATTTATTTTCTTTTTAAATAACCAACATGTTAAATTTTTAAAAGGTTTTTCTAATTAACATAAATGTTCATTGAGTCAATGAGTAAATGAACTAATAGGAATCATTTGTGACAGTTGATCATCAAAGAATTTTTGAATGTAAAAGATTAGGGACAGAAAGGACCTTCTTCTACAAATTAATAAATAGTCATAAAATGTTTATGAAAATGGAATTTTCTCTGTTTCACCTTTGAGACTATGACTAAGCCTGCCGTAACTTTGCCATAATTTTGACAAGAACTACCTAATTCTAAGTTTAGTCACCAACCCATGGGAACTGTAAACTCTGTTTGGAGAAGTAATATCTAACTAAAATGTGGTTAAAAAATAGATTTATGGGAAACCAAAATTCTAGGTCCCCAGGAAGTTTGTTATAAATTTTCTACATTTAAATTTACATCATGGAAATTTCTCATTGTTTTATAGGGTTTTGAAAAACTTTGCTTATTTTTAAATTCTTGCCAAAGGAAGAATCCTGTCACATTATTAATACATCAAACAATCCTAAAGAAAGACTTCTATATCCATTGATATCTCACAGTGCTTTTGGAGGGCCAATGAAAACATAGTTAGAAGAGCAGAAGTCATCAGTAAACAAAATATTTTTGTCTTTTCTTTTTTGTATAATTTACAATGTTTCTCCCTTTTTAGCATAATTTAAACTTATCTTTGGACAGTTTTATGTTTTTCAAGATAAATTCTGATAAAGGAGTCATAGAAATTCAAGGATGTCTAGCAATGATTACTCAGTCTTGTAAAATTTTGTATATATGCTAAACAAGTAATGTTATACTCGATCCCATTTAGTGAAAATGCATCTTTCTTTTTTTCACCTTTAATATAAAGTCTTAGTAAAAATACCGGCATTTATCCTCTTTATATTCTTAATGGATGTTCAGTCTATAAATAGCTTTAGCTTAGTTTTTACTTGTTCTAAGTATCATAAAGTGGAATTACACTTGCAATTTTTATGCTACTTTTATTAGTTCTAAGCATTTTAGTGAGTTTGTTAATGTTAAAATGTAACAAATGAAAATTTTATAGTAGTTAATAAAATAGGAATTTTATTGATATATAAAATTCTTTTTAATGCCAAGCAGTTGTTTTTTTATTAGGCAATTATACTACATTATGGTTTTTCTTCTCATTGTAATAGAAATATACTTGCATAATAAAATGCAAAAAGAAGATGAAATCATTCATAATTCTACCCATACACAACTACTTTAATATTTTGAAGTATTATAAATGTGCATATAATCATCATAATTTCTCATGCAAACTGAGGGAGATTGGTGGGTGTTCTTCAACATCCTGCCATGTCTGATTTTGATGCTTCTCCATCTCTTCAAATTGTGTTTTTTGCCTTTTGCTATGCCTTGCAACTTTTTCTTGGTAGCTGGACATGAAGTATTGGGTAACAGGAACGGCTGTGACTTGTCTCCTCCTGACAGCTTCTAGTAAAATGTGAGAAAAGAAGTGACTTAAAAACAGAACTGTTAATCAAAAGAGATTAAGAACTGAAAACTTTGGAAAATCTCATCCTATCTATGCTGCAAAAAAAATAAGAAAGCATATTTGGAAGAGAACACTAAGAGTGTGACTAAACAGCCCTTTGGTAAGACAGCTCGTATGGATGCAGACCACAGACTTAATCAAACATTTCAGCAGGAAAATAATCCATTTGAACTGAAGGGGAAGGAAGCAGAGACAAATAAAGAGAGATCGCTGGACAGGGCCATAAAACTACCTGGTTGCAAAACTGCAATATTCTTCAAGACAAGGGAAGAAAGGCTCCAAAAGTGATTCAGTAATTATAAGGGCTGCCTCCTCAGTTTCAAAAGTCAGGGCCTTTGACTGGGTTTCAACAGGCCGGATGACCCCAGCCCAAACTCTTTGGGCAGGATGTCTGCACACCACAACGATAGGACATGGCTACCTCCACCTACATTTTAAAAGATGGAGCCACCTGGAGCTGTGGGCATGCCAGCAGTTAGAGGGCTCAAGCAAGGACAATGCCCAGCGAATCTGTGGGGGATCTGGTTGAGCCCCGGGTGTGGATGCCAGCCCAGGGGAGCTGCAGACATCTAAGTTCAATCCATGAGAACTACCACATGAGCTGCACCCAGCACAGCCATGGGTCAGGACACCCTCGTGTGTCTGGAAGATAAGACCCTCTTTCCATAGGTCTGGTGGGCAGATCATGGAGTTAAAGAAGGTTATTCTCAGGCCTTAAGATTTGCTGCTGTTTGTCCTGTTAGGTTTTAATCCTGTTACCCCTTTTATCTATTTAGTCCTTTTAAAATGGGAATGTCTTCCCTAAAGTATTTCCATAGCATGGGAAATAACAGTTGAGAAATGTTGCATTCAGTAGTGGAAAAATGTAAACTAAGGTAAATTAAAAATTGTAATATTTGTGTTTCTGAATTTTAATATTGGAAAGATTAATAAAGCAGATACTTATTATTACATAGCGTAGTATAGATTCCACTAAATCTAGTTAAATTATAAAAATATCTCAAATAATATAAATTTATTCACTTACATTTGTTTTAGATATTTAGGACAAGATGTTAAACTCTAGCCAAGAAGTTATAAAGCAATTCCTGTTTTCAAGTGGCTTACAGTCTAATTAGTGGGACTGGAAAACAGTTATGGCTGTGTAAAAAAGAAAATGAGAGTGCAATAGTTTCAGCTTCTTTACACCATGAGCTTCAACAGCCTGGTATTTAGTGGCCATTATCTTCTGTTTGATGAAGAAGAGATATACACTGCATTTCGGCTTTTATTGAAATATCAGTAGGCTATTTACAGTTAATTCCTTATCCACAATAGTAGTATTTACAAAGTTTTTCTGTATGTCTGTAAGTTAACACTCTTTGGAAATGCAGTGCAAGAGCATTAGGAGAACAAGAAATAGAAATCACAATATTTTAAAGAAATAGTTTAATGGAGTTCTTCTGGTAATTACATAAGTATTCACATAAGACAATTGGATATCCAAATGACAAAGAGGCAGTGAATAAAAATTTGAATAGGTCCTCACTCAGTGGATTAAAAACACCATTAGTTCATTATTCATGGGGACAGCTAGAGAAGCAAGTGCTTTTGATTGAGACCTGGGTTCAGGTATCTGTCATGTTAAACTTGTGATCTCAAAAAAGCTATTCATATTTAAGAGTCCCGGTCCTTCTTTTTAATAGCAATCATGTCAAATAATGTTAAGAGTTATTGTAAGGCTTAATGGTGATAAGCTAAAGTAATTATTTATTAAGGACTACTTTCAACACATGCGTGTCATTAAAAGCTTGGGAGGACCTGGGGCACCAGCTCAAAGTGTTTAGAAACTGCCAATTTTATTTTTGCGCCTCCATATTTCCTTTGCTTTGACTTGTGAATTGCTAGCAAATATGAAAAAAAGGTGTTTCCAGACCCCCCCTTCCACTGCCCTCCCCATATTGGCAATATATGAAAAAAAGGTGTTTCCAGACACCCCCCCTTCCACTGCCCTCCCCATATTGGCAATATATGACATCAACTTCCATTTTGAAACTCATTATCCAGAAAGCAAAGCACTTTTTTTTCTTGTGGAGAATTAACCAAAAAGCTCTTATGAAAGAGCATTCTCAATGAAAATGTGGGCCTAGCAAGGTGAAAACGGCAAAAACAAACATTCGTCACGTGCCTGACCTTTGTTCCTGTCTCTTCCGTTTCTCCCAGTAACATACTTAAAAATCCATCCTTGTCAATAAGATATGAGATTGGAGAACACTGTGTCCTCTGGGATATGATGGATGAGCTTTTTAGAGCAGTTGGTTCCTTCTAGAAAGCAAATCTCAAATGTTGAACAAACTTGGGACTCCTTCTGCATATAAAATCATGGAATACAGGTACTGGAGGATCTCTGTCCTGTCTAAGCTCTTCATTTGAGAGAGATAATATGGAACTAAAATTCAAGGAACCCAAGCAATCATCCTAACATCAAACAGCTAGTATGAAAGGGATCTAAACCCATGTTTTATTTATGAGTCTAGCATTCTTTTACTTAACTATTAAGTATAAATGCTATAGTTTACTATTTTAAAAAATGTGAGGATAATAAATAAGAGAAACAATATACAAAACATAAAATTGCATGTATATTTTCCTAAATGCTATATTTTTCTTTCTCACATGGTCCTTTCTCTTATGATAAAAAATGCCTTCTGAATTTAGAAATTGATCTCTTTATATTCGAGACATGAAATGTTTGTTAAATATACTTTAATGTCCAGATGCTTTTTCAATATATTTATTTATTATGGAATAACTAATACATACAAATTAATATTTTAGCAAATGTGTGTGTGTGTGTGTGTGTGTGTATGTATGTAATCTTGAAATGAATACTTGAGAGCCCATCACCCAATTTTAGAATTATTCCTGTTTCCCCATGTGCCCTTCCTGGACCCCAATTCCTTCCTCTGTCTCCCTTTACTCAAGAGATAATCATTATCCTGAAGTTTTGTTGTTGTTGCAATTATCCTTTGGCTTTTCTTCATAGATTTATATACTGTTTGTTGTTGCGTATTTTTAAAAAAATCTACATAGGTATTATTTTATGTTGTATATTATTGTGTTGCTTTATTATATTCCTTTTACTTAATAATTTGCTTCTAAGATTCATCTATAGAAATGTTTTAAGATATTTAACATATAAAATAGGAACAGAAATTTACAGACCATATTTGCCATCCAAAAATGTATGTTAAGATCAAAATTTGTATGAAAAAAATTTAAATACTAAAATTATTTGCAAAGCATAACATCTTCATGTTGGTGAAATTTAAACACTCATATCAAATGAACACTTGGAAACTAAAGCAATACAATTGAGCCTAATGTCAGTTTGTTTTTTATTAAGTCTATAAATGGTATTAAGTAGAGATATCATTCATGTTTGTTTTTTATATGGATAACTAATTTTCCTAGTGTCTTACTGACTAACCTTTCTCTCTGATAATGTCATTCCTTTCTTAATCCTTCCTTTTATGTACTGTTTTTTATCTTAGACAACTCATTTGACTTCTCACAGATCCTGTTTCATGCACAAGCTATGGGGTTGAGTTATAATATTTATGTCACATTTATATTTAAAATTCAGTGATTCTAATGTCTCCATGTTTACTTTTCATTCTCAAGATGGAAATGGAGTGGTGTTATGGGCTGAATGTGTCCCTCTCAAAGTCACATGCCCTCAGTACCTCAGAATGTGATATTTGGAGATAGGATTCTTAAAAAGGTAATTAAGTTAAAACGATATCATTAGGGTAGGCCCTAATCCAGTATTACTGATATTCTTATAAGAAGAGGAAATTTGGCCGAAACCGGTTTGGCTCAGTGAATAGAGCATCGGCCTGCGGACTGAAAGGTCCCAGGTTCGATGGAAATGGAGTGGAGTTATGGGCTGAATGTGTCCCTCTCAAAGTCACATGCCCTCAGTACCTCAGATCGATGTTTCTCTCTCATCGATGTTTCTAACTCTCTATCTCTCTCCCTTCCTCTCTGTAAAAAATCAATAAAATATATTTTAAAAAAAAAAAGAAGAGGAAATTTGGACACAGACATGTACAGCGAAAAGACCACATGAAGATACAAGGAGAAGATGGCCATCTACAAGCCACAGTGAGGTCTCAGAAGAAACCAATCCTGCCAACATGTTGCTCTTGAACTACCAGCTTCTATAACTGTGAGAAAATAAACTTATGGTCTTTAAGTCTTTCAGTCCATGGTACTGTATTTTGGCAGCCCTAGCAAAATAATGCAAATGACATTCTTCAAATATTCTGAAAAATGTGCTTTCAGATGATCAAGCGGTATATAAATGCAAAGCAGGCAAGCTTAACTCAGTGTTGATAGTATTCTTAAAACTACTACATACTTGGCCATCTGGTTTCTTTATTGCTCTTATTTATATGCAATAAAAAAGAATAACTAGCTTGTGACTATGTCTCCTAGAATATATTCAAAACATTTGCATATTTTTCCTGAAATGAAGTTTGAAAACTTAAAATTGGATCTCTCCCTTTGGGGATTTTTTTGACTCTTTTCTTCTGATTCATGTCCTCCTACCACAGTGCCGAGCTGACATAGAGAGCCAGATTTCTTTGTTTTCTGGAGATTTCCCTGATGAGTTCCTTTATCTGTGGCTTTTGAAAAGCTTTTTGTCCTTTCCCTTTTATAGCTCCACTCTCAATAAGATTTGATTAGTGCTCAATTTTATGAAGGATCTGAAGTCCTGGGCCTATGCAGCTTGGGGCTTTCTTTGCTGGTAAAATGGGCTGGGAGTTCACATAAAATAAGAATTTGTACAGTTTAGAGGAACTCCTGAAATTTCCCTGGCTTTAGTCTCAGTAAGAACTGTATTTTAATGCTAACTTTACTTCTGTCTTTCTGTGTGCCTATGAGTCTCAAAGTCCTTATTTGTAAAATGAGAATTTAAAGACTTTACATTTTGGGGTCATGATGATTAAATATTATTGAATACTTCTGCTGAAATTAAAGATAACTATAATTCCATTGGCAACATAATTACAAACTTTTTTTTAAAAAAAAAAAGTATGCAGAATAATGACCTGCATTACATCGATACTATATCAGCATATAATTTCTGTTATATAATCTCAAAAATAATCATTAATCTATGAGTGTACTACTAATTACTTTTTAATTATAGTCTCAGGATTATTAGCCTTTACAAAGTAGGTTTGTATTAGGATGATGGAAAAGAGCTAATGAGGTAATATTTTCTATACATGCCATATTGGCATTTCAGATTTGAAAAAATATCCAGTTCTATAGTAGAGAATGCACAAGATTATTTTATTGATTCTTTTTCTGTAATGTTAGGCAAGCTATTAAACTTGTCTTTTTCTCAGTACCTTCACCAGGGAAAGAACATAGTTTGAGTATTTGGATTCTTTTTTAGTTATGAGTACATATGTTTCTAAAATTTATCATAATACTTAGTTAAATATTTATTGTACTTGAATACATAGGGTGGTTTAAAATGATAAAATAAAACTGCCCTTGAAGAAAGCTCAGAGTAAAACTTAGATTTTCATGGTTTGCAGTTATTCATATTTTGCATTTCTCTGGATTTATTGTTGAAAGAGAATTAAATTTAGGATATCTAGAGTTTGAAAGACAGTAGAATATTGGATTACCCACCTAAGAGGTGATGAATGTCATGATCATTTATCACACATAATCTAAATAAAAGTAAGAAGAAATAGACAACAAATTTAAGAAATGTTAAAAGGATACTATATTAAAAAATAACTTATACAATGGAATATTATGCAGCTGTAAGAAAGATCTCTTACCCTTTGAGACAGCAGGGACCTGGAGTGTATTATGCTAAGAAAAATAAACCAGTCAGAGGAAAACAGGTATCACATGATCTTACTTATATGTGGAATGTAATGAACAAAATAAACTGAGAAAAAAAGTAGATCTAGAGACATCGAAGCATGGAACAGACTGAAAAGTCTGAGAGGGAGGGTGGGGCATAGGTGGGGAGATATAAACCAACAAATTTATATATATATATATAAATTTTATATTAACCCATGTATATATATATATATAAATTTTATATTAACCCATGAACACAGACAATAGTGCAGTGAAGACCTTGGGGGGGTACAGGGTGGAGGGGTGGGTACAGGGTGTAGGGGATCACCAGGGTAGAAGAAGGGAACATCTGTAATACTTTCAACAATATAGATAATTTTTTAAAAAATAGTCCAGAATTGCATAACCAAAATTTAAGCCTAGTTGAAAAACTTAACAAATTCTAAACTAGTAGCAATCTAGGTCCCAGAATGAAACTGATGACAAATTTAACCTGGGTTATTTTGGTGAATTTAAAAAGTGATTATTTTCAAAGATATAATGGTAATAGAAATAATCATAGAATATGATCATTGCTCCCAGGCTAGGAATATGGATAGAAAGCAGTTACTAGAATTCAGAGGAAGAGCTACATGAATAGTAAGTAGCACACAGGAGGCCTTTCAGGGAAAGGATGTGGGGAATAAATATTCCAGTCCCATGTTCTTTTTGTGAATGTATTCTGTTACCTAATTGACTGAACTTTACCAGAAGGTAAATGACAAGGAGGCCTGATATTGTCCTCAATGGTCAGACTCCTGGAGCACGGTAGAGAAGGTGGATAAGGTGTATTGAGGGTTAAATAGAAAACATCCAGCAAAAAAAAAAAATCACAGAAAAGGGTCACGGAAAGTGGCTGTTATCAGGAACACAGTCCTCTAGTAATTATGGAATGCACACATGAACCACTGCCTCTATTATATTGTATTTTTAAGATCACAGCCATCAATAAATCAGGATACCATGAATTCCAAGTGCCTCATACTTAGAGAGTGTATTATGAATTTTTCATGAATGGATTAATGGAACAAAGAATGATTTAGCTTACCTTTATCTTGTGGTCGATGTTCCATTTGTCATTTATGACTTTGCTGTAGTTGTGGACTTCGTGAGATTATAGATAGTTGTTTAGTTCTGACTTGTGGCTTTAGATGAACATTGTCTGGCATTTCTGACTTACTCACTCTGATTGCTCTCTATTTTAAAAAAAATTCTCATTGAATTATGGTGCTGTAATCTCTGCTTTTATCTCAGGACTTACCTGAAAAATAGCGTTTAGAATGTGACTCACATTAGTACAGTGGGTAATCATGATCAAAGAATTGTAGGGATGATTTTTAGAACTATTTAACATGTAGAATCAATGAGATTTGACAACTAATAGAATTTGGGCATAAAGGGAGACATAATGAATTCCATGAAAAGAGGGGGGGGGGGCGGAATTTGCCACTGCAAAATATGTGTCCTTGGCTTAAGGATTATCTTGAATTGGTTATTTTTTAAGAATCATCATATATTAGAAAAGCTCTGAAAACTGGGTAGACGTTCCTCTTTTGTAAGAGACATTAATAACCTTACCCTTATTTACTTTGCTTTTTCTGATAACGTCGAATAACTGCACCCCTACCCTATCTCCTTTGTCTTTATCTGGAAATGGTATTTAATTAAGGTAGTGCTATTAGCTTCCTAAATAGTCATCAGAGCCCTATAGAGAAAATCTGCATGCCTATAGGAAGTGTGACTTGTAGTCATGCCTATTTAGGGATATTCAGCCAATTTTAGAGCTACTGATGGTTAACTCCTGTAAAGTAAGATTTGTAATCACTGGAGAAAGGGACATACATACTGTGATTCAAAGGACTCTGAGATGTTCTAAATAAGATCTTTCCTCTTTGACTATTTCTTGAAACATTTCCCATTTTGGATTATAGTAATAACTGTCAAGGTCTTATCTACCCTTCTGTCTTAGACTAGGAGCAACTTGATGTCAAAGATAATGTATTTATTTATATCAGAATTGCCTTCAGTAACAAATATAGGACCTAAAATAATTTTCCATATGTTTATTCTCAATGCAACAATTTAAATTCATTTTTTCATCATTCAAATGGGTTTTAGAAATGACCTCCTAAGCAGTGTTTCTGACCTTCATTTTTTATCATTACAATTTCCCATCTATGACATTAAACACATTATCATCCCAAACACATGTTTCTAGCCTCATCATCTACTATTTTGCCCAACCAAGGTTTACATAAGTACCATTTACAATGACATTTGCTATTCTCTGAAAAGTACCCCTGCATTAAATCATGATTTTTCAAAAAGCCTAGCCTCTTAGTTATCATTTCCCCCCTCTATCTGTTAAAATATTTCAAGTCCTCAAGGACTATATCAAATAAACTTCTACCAACTCTTTAATCACATAACATGTTGGTAATAATTAGATGGTAGTTCAGGTACTATCTAATATTGGATGTTCAATGAATGCTGGTTGAACAAAACAAATTGCAGTATGCATTTCATTTATATTTGCTCAATAAATAGATTTGTATCTGCCACTGAATTGCAAGATGACTGTGGTCAAGGACCAGGCCTAAATCATGTTTGTGCCTAGGATGATGTTGTGCATGTAACAGCCTTGAAATGAGTGCGGATTAGTAAATTTAATTATTTATTAAGTGCAGTGAAGGACATGCAACCTGTGTCCTTCCTACCAAAGAACACCAGAAACATAACTTTAGTTGAATACAATTTGGTTTATTTCTTTGTTCAAAGAAGGAACTGTGGAGTGTCTCACTAAAAGTATGTCATACACAACTTGATTTGAACTTGTGTTTTAAGATTTTCTAGGGTTGATGCTGTCAAAAAGCAGTGCTAATCCTATCATTTGATACCTTTATAGTAATTCTAAACTAAAAGTAAAATGGCACAAAGTAAATTTGAAGCAATTATTTGTGAAGAAAGAGCAGTTATTCATATTCCTAATCAATTGTGGAGGTTTGGCCTTTTTTTAAATTTAAACAATATCTCTGTTTCTGTCTTACTCATCTATAATTACAAAGTCGTCTAATTTTTGTCTTTCTTCATCATAGTAACAAGTGGCCTTGTCTGATGTGATGTCTTTGACATTTTTGTGTTCAGCAGTAGTGCCTGGCCCAGCTTGTGTACCAGACCAGGTCCTGGCTGTCAGAAGCTGCTTTTCTTCTCACCAGTGAGTGGTAGAGCCAAATCCAGGCCTTTATTACTAATGGGGAACAAAGGAACTTTGGGAGTAGATAGGAACAACACTATCACTACCTGCTGTTGTCAACACCTTCATCTCCAGTAGAGATTATTATTGCATATGTACTGTGTGCTTACCATTATTCTTAGAGATTTGGAATCATTGTCTCATTTGGCCCTCACAGCAGCCCTGTGAACTAAGTGCTGTTATCATCCTCACTTTACAGACCATGAAACTACCTAGCCCAACCACAAAGCTAATAATTGGCACTTCCTTCACTCAGTCACCCCAATTACTCTCTCTGTATATTCAAAGCTCAGTTACACCAGCTGTGTAAAACTTTGAAGAGTTGTAATTTCTCTGAAATTTCACAAATGTTAGGAGGCTTAAGTAAGTCACCTTTAAGATACTTAGGAAATTTAGAGGATTGGTGCATGTCCACAGAGCAGGACTTAACATGTGCTGATTCACTTTCCTTTTCTTCTAACAAAGCATATTTCCAGTCATGCTGAGCATTTATGCTTTCTTAGGATATAACTTCTCCTATCAGAACATAATAAAATTAAAATAATCAAATCAACTAATCACAATAATACTTACTTTCTGAGGGAGTAACAGATTCAGTATTTGCGCTGTCTGTATTCTGCTGATCTCTAAGATAGAATTTAAGGAAGGAATTTAAGAGCAAAAAACAGACAACTCCCTGGCATCCAGAACACTGAGTATTTCAATTATCTGAGCCTGTTGGGACTGTGACCCTGAACCCAATTCCATTCCCTCTTCTCCCTCTAGAGCTTTTAATAGTCTCTGTGGAAGAGATATTTATGTCACTAGTGTACTATTTTGAAATCATCTGCAAAAACTGATTGCATTATTTCTCAAATAGAAAAGGGATAAATAGGATGAGTAGAAAACTGGAACCTAATTATTTAAATTCATTTATAGCTTTTAAAAATAATTAATTTATGGTCAAATAAGTAAAGAAGGGGAAAAAAGCAAAATATTCCATCCAGGTAGACACTATGTTGTGAGTTGCTACATCTTATTTATACCTGTAGTCCCCACAACACCTAGCACAATGATTACAGATAGGAGTACTCAATAAAAATAATGCTTGCAGAGAGGGCACTATAGTTGGACTGGTATATTGCATTTTGTTGTTCTGTATCACAATCCCAGCTCACTGGCCATCATTCAGAGTGACTTTGGAGATATTACTTTTACTCCATGTGCTTCATTTTCCATACTACTCGCTTTTATGTTCTGCATGCTTTGGGAGTGGCAGAGTATTATGAAGACCAAGTTTTATTGTCAATTACATTTGTATTCAATCTTAACCAAAAAGCTTGTTCGATCAGTTCCTTTCAAAACGGTACATTCCCTGTTTCAAACTTCTGATTTTTCCATGAATGGCTGAGGTCTAGTATAACTTCTGGTACCTCTATATGTGCATCTTGATTTCCTTAGACAAAACTGAAATGAAGTAGAGTGGATGTAGATGGAAGACATATAATCAAATAGGAAATAAAGACCTGATTTAGATACAGACTTAAATGTTCCAAGGATTTTACAATCACATGGCAGGCTAAAATACAATAAGGGGAAAGATGCCTTTGATAATCCAAAGAGGCAATGCATGGAAACCTAAGAAATCTCAATATTTATAGTTTAAACTTAAGATCATAAACACAAAACTAAACTGCAAAATAAGATTTATTTAATTAAATGAACACAAAGTTTGCCATAGTAGTGAAATTACAAGTTATGAAATGTGAAGGAAAAGTGAAATAGACTAGACAGCTACCATCACTTTTAAATTTCACAGAAGCCAGAAAGAATAGAATGAAACAGAATAAAAGAATTTCAAATGTGGGTTGGAATTTCAAAGGCTGATGAGATATTGTATGTGGACTTTTATACTAAATCTATTCATAGGCTATTTCTCTTTATCCTCGTGAAATCGGTGCCTGACCTTATTTATGTGGCTTGAGAGAGAATATATCCATTGGTCAGTCTTGAAATACCTCTATAAATTGGCAGCTTTTTTCCTTTATTGATTAAGTTATTATAAATGTGTCCTTATTCCCCATTGTCCCCCATCCCCCCACTCATACCCTCATCCCCCCGGTGTCTTTATCCATTGCTTATGCTTATATGCATGCATACAAGTCCTTTGGTTGATCTCTCCCCTTTAGCCCCACCCTCCCCTGCCTTCCCTCTGAGGTTTGAGCATCTGATCGATGCTTCTCTGTCTCTAGATCTATTTTTCAGGAATAAAAATGGCAGCTTTTTAAACCTCACTTAAAACACAAGAAAACTGAAAGTACAACATAGTGACTGTAGATAATAATACTGCATTGCATTTTTGAAATTTGCTGAGAGTAGATCTTAAATATTCTTAAAACACACAAAAATGATAACTATATGAAATGATGGATGTGTTAATTAACTTGATTGTGGTAATCATTTCATAATGTGTACATGTATTAAATTATCATGTCATGCACCTTTTTAAAAATCACATTTTACAACCTAAATATATACAGGTGTTTTTTTTTTAATTTTTTCCCATCATACTTCAATACATCATACTTCAATAAAGCAGTGAGAACAAACACCAATAACAACAGTAACAAAAACACAAGGACTAAGAACAATGAGGATTATTTTTCCTCAAAAGAATATCACTGTTTATTTTAAAAGTAAGCTAATGGAGACTGGACAGGTGAAAGAAAAAGATGTATTTTAGCAAAAGACTTGATATTAACTTATAATGCCAACAATGTAATTAAGTTAAGGCTCTTGAAAGGAGTTTATCCTGGATTACCCAGTTGGGACCTAAGTGCTATCACAGTAGAAGGGAGGAGAGGCCAAGGGTGATTATCCACACACATAGAGGACAAGGCAATGGTGAAATGAAGCAAAGAGATATGATCACAAGCCAAAGAGACACAAAGAAGCAACTAAAAAATTCTCCCCTAGGACCTCTGGAGGGAGTGGAGTCTTGCTAATACCTGATTCTCACCCAGTGGTACTGATTTTGGACTTCTGGCCTCCAGAACTGTGAGAGAATGAATTTCTGTTGTTGTAAGCCATTCCATTTGTGAGCATTTGTTTCTGCTGCCATAGGAAACTAATACAAGTTCCATCTCATATTAATCACATTGGTGTAACTACAACTGCAGTTAACATACAGAACTGTTTCATCACAGTGAAGGTCTCTCTCATGATAAAACTTTATGGTCTCTATTTTTAAGAGTCTTTTTATGTTTCTTTTATATATAATGACCAGGGGTTTTATTTGTATTTAGTAAGAAGAACAGAGAAAATTACATCTAAATGTACTTTTACATTTAAACTTAAATGAAGATAAAAGTCTCCAGAGTCTGTTTATAACAAAGTGTGCTGCCATTTTTCCTCCCAAATAGCATGCAATTCACCTGTGAGTTCATTTGTATGTGCCTAGTTATAGCTGCTGTGGGTTCTACTGCTAACTCAGGTATCCAGCTTGCAAAACTACTCATATATTTTAATAGTCAGGGCTATTAAAGACATTATGTCTGCTTTTCATTTTGAATTTAATCCTCATTAAAAGACAGGAAAAATGGGTTAACAAAAACTGCACCTCTTCAAAATAAAGTTTTTAAAAATGAGAGATGGTACATTTGTTCTAACAAATAACTACTTGGCAATGTAAAAATAGATGATTATTTTTCAAATTTATTTACTTATTTTTCATCGAGTGTGGCATTCTTACAGGAAATTTGAAACAGGTAAAAAAAAATGAAACATAATAACCAAGGGCTGCAACCCCACCCCCTGAGTTATTCACTGATGGGTTCTTATTCCATGATTTCTGTGTGGTCAGTCTCACCTGAGGAAAGAAACCCAAGTTATGGGGTTGGCAAATGCCATGTGTCCTCTCTCTACATTTCAGGATGCTGTGCATGTCCTGTTTCCCAATTCCCTCACCCCCTTTAGCACCTGCCTCAGGCCGACCACTATGCTTATTTAATCAAAACAATATTTTAAATTTCCTCTCTAGAACAGTTCTTCCCATCACTGGGTAACAGGTGAGAGTCACCCACCTGAGATTCTGAGCTTCTGAGTTTTTCCCCAGTGAATTCGGTCTCACCTCCTGCAGAGCACTCAGATTCAACGACTGGCAGATCGATTTCTCCTCGTCCCCGCCCCAGCCCTCCACATCCGAAGAGAAGTAGGATAAATTGATCAGTCACTGGCAGGTATGCAGCTGAGTGACCAGGACACAGTGGTTGTCGGGAGCATGCATGGTCATCCCGCCCTCTCCAGTTGCTAGAGAAACGCACTCTCTGGGCTGGGAAGCTCGTGGCACCAAATAGTCCTGGCAGGATCTCCCAGGACACTAGTGATATCTCTCCACAAGCCGATTCTAGGCTCCCAGCTCCTAGTTCCCAGAGGCCTTGTTGGGTTCCTCTGTTTTTCTGTGTCCACCTCAGAAGACAGTCCATCGCCAGCCTGGCACAGGAGCTACAGGACCCGTGGAGAAGGGAGAGCTAAGGCAGCAAGAGAAGAAGGACACCAGCAGGTGACAACATGAAATTCTGCCCAGTGCACTCCTCGCTGCCTTTCATACCCAGGCTGGTCTTCAGTGCCAGTTGAGTCCAGGAGCCTTGAAGGACCTGAGCAGAAGGTGTGAGGCTGGACATAGTAGAAGGTCACCTGTGGGGCCAAAGGCACCCAGGTCAGCTCTGTGCATCTTTCCCTCCGTGAGGGCTTCTGTGATTAGAATGCTGATCTACTGCTGCAGTGAAGTCCTTTGGAAGGAAAGGCTCAGGGACTGCTTCCTGTGCAGAAACAAGAGTTTTCTTCCAAAGACAATGTGTTCCTCTCCAACCCTAAATAGTAGTGAGCATGTTCCGGGAAACAGAGACCAAAGAAATGGAACAGCATCTAACTGCAAGGAGGGAACTTGCTACCAGGGAATGTCCTTACCATGGCCTGCCAACATAGGTGTCTGATTTTAGGGTTTAGGGAGCCGGAGAAAGCAGGCTCCCTAAACCCTAAAGCAGTGGTTCTCAACCTTCCTAATGCCGTGACCCTTTAATACAGTTCCTCATGTTGTGGTGACCCCCAATTTCATTGTTACAAATTGAACGTAATTAAAGCATAGTGATTAATCACAAAAACAATATGTAATTATATATGTGTTTTCCGATGGTCTTAGACGACCCCTGTGAAAGGGTCGTTTGACCCCCAAAGGGGTCGCGACCCACAGGTTGAGAACTGCTGTCCTAAAGGGTTTCAGGTTATGGAATACCTAAAACCTTGTACACACACCAGAAAGGCCCTGGATTCCTGAAAGAACCTGTTTTAACTTCTGGGGGAGGCCAAGTAGTGAGAGAATGCATACATTGTCATTTGTCTGTCCTCTGACCTGAGCTAAACAAATAGCAAAATGGCCACTGACGGTCAGAATCACATCCACTCTACTGAGATCCTCTCTTACTGATTCCAAATGGGATACTTTCAAGGTATTATTTACATATAAAACACACATTTTCAGTGAGCAGACTACCTGATCAGTTTTGGCAACTATATGCAAATAAAAGTACAGATACTGGCATCACTGCAGAAATTCCCGAGTACCCCATTTCAGGTAATGCCCCCGTAAAAGTAAAGACTTTTCTAATTTCTATCAGCATTGGTTCATAGTTCTTTAAATTTTTATAAATAGAATCATATAGTACAAACTATCTTATGTCCAACCTTCTTTCCCTTAGTAAGAAGTCTCAGAATCATCCATGTTTTGAATCAGCAGTTTGCCCTTTTTTAGTGTTGAGTGATATTCCATTGTATGAATCAACCATTTGTTTTATCCTTTGACTTGTTCATGGATATTTGAATTGTTTCCGGCCACTGCTTTGTGAGTTGCCAAGAACATTCTTATACATATATGATCAAAATGGGCATAGTCGAAAGTTCTAAAACATAGGCCACCTGTTTTTGAAAGTGTTTACATCGGTTTTTTTACTCTGACCAGCAAAGTATAAGCAGTCTAGCTGTTCCACATCTTTAACATTGCTTGGTATTTCAGTCTTTTTAATTTCAGCAATTATACTCAGCAGTTTTCCGTTTTATTTTATTTATTGCGCCCTTTGGAAAAAAATATTGTATTTTTCACTTTGAAGTTCAATATATTATTTTTAATGATTAATACCCTTTTTCCCCTTACCTAATAAATGTTTGCATTCCACAAGATCATGAAACTATTTTGTAGATTCATTTCTAGAATTGTTTTTAGAATTGTTATTGTTTAAGGCCTTAATCTTTAGGTCTGTGATTCAACTCAAACTAAGTTATATGTGTGTTTGGCATGGAAGAGCAGTTAGTTTTTTTTTTTTATTTGTTTCTTTTACCAATAATATTAAGACAGAGACAATTCTGCCCTCTGGGACAGTTTCTTACTTTTGATACTTATTCCAGTCAGCTCTAGGCATTAAACAGAAAAACAGGTCACATAGTGCACCTTGAACTCGCACTTATCCCTTAGAGATGAAGAGCAGAGGCACGAAGGTAAGACGGAGAGGTCCTTAACCAGGACCTCAGGATCTAAATTTTATAAGGCGGCTGGTATGAGCCCTTTGAAATTGTTTGCAATTTCAAAGATTTTGTATGTATACATTTTTCTAGATAGGAGATCTGAGATTTCTCGAGAGGATTTCTGACCTTCCTGACTAAGAAGAGGGCATAAATATGACTCATGTGGACTTTAAAAAAAATCAGAAGTTGTAACTCTAGCCATTTTGCACCTAATGTTACTAAAAACAAATTTATGCTTACCCCTTAACAGCCCCCATCGATAACTTTTTTGTTGCTAAGTTTATGCTTCATCAGTTTTTAGAGCCTTAGCCTTTTTTTGTTATAAGATGGTAAAAACAAATTTGAGCAAAAGAGATTTTTTAACAAGGCTGTAATTATTTCATGCGAAGAGGTACACATTTAAAAAATAGAGAAATGCCATAATCATCACATAGGGAACAATTTCTACCAACCTATTTCATGTTCCCTCCTATTTCATGTTTGTCATAACTGTGTATCACAGTAGGCGGTGTGTGTGTATCTTTGAATTGGAAATCCTCACCGAAGGGCAAGATCAAGACGACCCTTGGTATGGATGTGGGATCAAGCAACTTGAATTTGGTATCAGCCCTTGCACTATCTTCTGTATTTTGTGGACAGGTCATATTCCTTCTCCACATCTCTGGGATCAGCTCTAATAGAAGGCCACTCCTTTCTTCCTCTTCCCTTCCTCTTCCTCCTCTTTTACTTCTTCTCTCTGTCCCTCCTACTCTTTTTCTCTACTTCTTTTCTCTTGTTTTTCTATTCCTTTTCCTTCAAGACCCCTTGTATGTATATAACTTATAAGCAGGCTAGTTACATTATGTAATAGTTAATGATAAAGAACCATTTACAAGAATGGCTGTGACAGTAATGGCAAGTTCATTTTTTTCTGGTAAAAACTGCTTAGTTCATCAGTGGTTACCAAACAGGAGGTGTTCAAGCTCAAGACTTTTAACCGAAAATCTGTGTAAAACAATATCCACAGCAAAAGAAACCATCAACAAAACAATAAGAAAGCCCAATGCATGGGAGAACATATTTGCCAATGTTATCTCCAATAAGGGCTTAACCTCCAACATTTACAGGGAACTCACACAACTTAATAAAAGGAAGATAACCCAATCAAAAAATGGGCAACAGACCTAAATAGATACTTTTCAAAAGAGGACATATAGAAGAGACATATAAAAACATGCTCAAAGTCACTAATCATCCGAGAGATGCAAATCAAAATGACAGTGTGGTACCATCTTACAACTGTCAGAATGGCTGTCATCAACAAATCAACAAATTACAAGTGCTGGCGAGGATGTGGAGAAAAAGGAACCCTCATGCACTGCTGGTGGGAATGAAGACTGGTACAGCCACTGTGGAAAACAGTATGGAGTTTCCTCAAAAAACTAAAAATGGAACTCCCATTTGACCCAGTGATCCCACTTCTAGGAATATATTGCAAGAAACTAGAAACACCAATCAGAAAGGATATATGCACCCCTATGTTCATAGCTGCACAGTTCACAATAGCTAAGATTTGGAAACAGCCTAAGTGGCCATCAGCAGATGAGTGGATTAAAAAATGGTTGTACATCTACACAATGGAATACTATGCTGCTGTAAAAAGGAAGGGACTCCTACCATTTGCAATAGCATGGATGGACCTGGAGAGCATTATGCTAAGTGAAATAAGTCAGTTGGAGAAATATACATATCACATGAACTCACTCACTTGTGGACTGTAATGAACAACATAAACTGATGAATAAAAATGGATCCAGAGACAGAAAAGCATTGATCAGACCATCAAATCTCAGAGGGAAGGTATTGGAGGGTGGGAGTAAGGGGGAGAGATCAACCAAAGAACTTGTATGCATGCATATAAGCATAACCAATGGACACAGACACCAGGGGAGTGAGGGCATAAGCGAGGGGGGGGGGTTAAGCAGGGCAATGGGGGGATAAGGACACATATGTAATACCTTAATCAATAAAGAAAATAAAAATTAAAAAAACAATATTCACGATTAGCTTGTGTTTAATTCTTTTCAAATTTATGGAATGAGAAGTTGAGATTCTTTATTCAAAAACACATATTACTTAATATTTGCTATTTATCATTTCAAAACTTCACATTGTTTTAAAGAAAGGTGTTAACCACAATTAGAAAAATTATAGTCATTATAAAATAATATTCTTACTACAGTGATAAAATCTCTTACTTTAAGTATGAAATTTTACATAATTTTCTGGGTTTGTCCATCCCCACCATTTCCTTAGCCACTTTAGTAGCTGAACCATTAGTGTCCTGATTGGTCCAGGATTTTCTCCATAGTGAGCATGTATTAGGGCTCCCAATGAAATTTTCTTTGTTACCCTGAAGGAAAGCTCAATATTCAACCTTTAGCAAACGCCCAGCATTTTGATGTTTAAACTGGCAAATGCCACAGATATAAAGAAAATTATTTAATCTTGACAATTGGCTCTTCCCCTCAGGAAACGGCAGCTAAACTCTAAAATGCAATTTAATGACATGGATAATATAACCAATATAGAAACTCATTTAAGGTATGCACAAATAATTGTGGTCAAAGTAAGTAAACATGTATTGTTTAATAGATGCAGCATGGGATTTCTGTACTTTTTAAATAACGTCATTTTGTAGAGGTATTAAGACTACAAGACTACAAGGTATTAAGGTTACAAGACAGCCAGTAGTTTACTTCAAAAGGAAAGAGTTGAGATGTTAAAAGAAAAAGTAAAATGAAGTGTTCCTTAGTTTTCAGTTTAAAAAAAAGTACCCGTGGGGTGCATGACAAGATGTGTGTGTTTTGTTCTGATGAACCATTTTGTTCTTTTATACTGTGGTTCTCCTGTTGGTTCTTTTGTATTGTTCAGTTTTAAATGATTTACTAAGGGTAGAGATATCACAGGGAAGGAGTGACATACTACAAAATTTTGGTGATTTTTTCCATCAAGCAAATTCTGTGAGGCGATGGTCGGGTAGAGGCCTCCCAATAGGAGTCACTGTAGGAGACTCTCCTGGGACCTCTGATACTATTGTAAGGAAATGCTATATGTTATTGATTCTCTTTTGCTGTCCCTTAATCTAACCTCAATATCAAGCAGAAACACTGATGTTAGAACCAGTTCTAACTCGGCATCTCTGAAATACTCTCCTGGTAATTAGAGCTGGTTTTCCCTATCTCTGTTCGCAAAATAAGGCTTCAACACTCACTTCATATGACTCTATATGCATTCATTCATTTGTGATTAGTTTTATACCATTCTGAAGCGTCAGACTATAGTAATGTATTCTTCCTATATTTAGGAGATGTTAATATTCCAGTGAGATTGTTTATTTTGTTAACTTTTCTGGAAAAGAATATTTAAAATGTTGTTAGGAATGTACATTTCCCCTTTGCCACTAATCTATCATCTCTGCCTACTGAAAAGCTGGCAATATAATATTGTTTTGTATTATTTTTAAGGGGAAAATAGAAGCAAATTAGATTTCACATAATAACCTGTGTTGAGTAGCTAGTACTCCAGTGTTTTGTTTTGTTTTTGAATAGTGATGGATGAAAATACCTGGTTTTAATAAAATGTTTAAGATATTTCTGGAACAGTCTGACATGGAAGAGTATGCAGTGGGAGAAAGCTGTAGCACCACCTTGCTCTCCCTGATGCCATCAAAGACATTCCATCATTGTCAGTTCACCTGTCTTTAACTGTGTCAAATATCGTATCATGATATTGTGATATATGTCATCTTATGTCAGAAAATCTGAACTTATGTGTTCTGAACTTAATTTTAGAAAATAACTCTTTGTCATGTATTTATGTCAATTTTTAGTGCTTTACCAGTTTTTTGAAAGAAACAATAATCAGATACATGTATCTAATCTTATGATCTAAAGTTATAAATATAGATGCAGTATCTATAAGGAAATCTCAGATGGAGTAAGTTGGAGTAAGTGGAAGCACCTAAATTAGGCAGAAAGTCTTTGAGGACAGGGTCTAAGTCTTAGGATGCTCAATGGGTCACTTGGATATATTTGAGAGAACAGATTTTCTGAATTCTCAGGTGACCTCTAAACACTCTTCCTGCTTCTAAGATGCTGTGTCTTTTGGTGTTTATATAATAAATTGGAAAGATGGTAAGTGCAGTAAGTAAAGTCCCTTTAGACCTATGATCATATGTTTTTTGTATTTTATGTTATTTTTCTTTTTAAATTTTATCTTTATTGTTTAAAGTATTACAAATGTCCCCCTTTTCCCCATTAATCCTCCATCCCCACTCCAGTCCCCTCCCCAGGCCTTCCTTCACCCCACTGTTGTCTGTGTCCATGGGTTATGCATATATGCGTGTAAGTAGTTTGATTGATCTCCCCTCCCGCTAAAGATCCCCAGTCTGTTGCATGCTTCCATGTCTATTTTGAACAAGAAACTCATTGGGCTTTTCAGTTGTACTTCTAGTTTTAGTCCTAGTCACATAATTATGAAAATTTTCAAACAAATTTTACATTGAGTACACATTCCTTCCCTTGTCTTTGCTAAATTTATAAAAATGATCTCTTAGCTTTCAAGATTTTTATGTGAAGTTGCCAATGAATAATAACTTTTTTTCAGGGAAAGAGTCCAAAAGTCTTGCTAAATCAAACTCACGCTTGATTTGAAAGAGGCAATTATGATGATGTCATTTCCTAAATTATCTTAAATAAATGTAGAATTTGAAGGAACCATAAAGATTAATAAGCTCATACAGAATAAGGGCAGCTGCAATTACCCGCAAGGTCATCCCCTCCCATTCTTCACTGTCCAAGCAATGCTCCTTCTCTGTAGGGGGGTTCAAAAAGTGTTTTTATTTCTTTGTACTGTATCTTGCTCTTAAAATTATATATTTTATATTATAGTTGGTGATTTCTGTAGTAAAGGAAAAAAACAAAGGCATAGATAGATAGATAGATAGATAGATAAAGTTTGCTGAATATAGTTCATAAAATAGTGCTTAAAAATTATGCACCCTACAAAGACAGGAACCTCTCAAATTATATCATTCTAATTCTCCTACATCTAAAATTGTTATTTTCTTATTAGTAAAATTTATAATTACTTTCATTAAACTGTGATGCTATATGATCTAAGTTTTTAAATCCAGAGTTATTTTAATGTGGAAAATTTAGTGAATATTAAATATTAATATCTTGAGTCTTAGTTTGGCTTTTCCTGTTTTGATTTCTGAGCACTCAAACACACACACACACATACGCACACACGCATTGGTCTTTTGCCCTATTGTTTTATATGTATTTACCCTTATTATTTTTGTTTCTTTTAAATTACTCAGGTTTCATTTAATATACAAATTAAAGATACACACATATATGGAAACATACATGAATCATATTTATATTTTAAAAAATAGCAATAGAACATAAGGGTCATAAAAGGAGAGAGAAATATTCTTGAAAAGTAAAGTAATTCAATATTTTTGTTTTAGAAAAATTTTGGACAGAAATAATAAGCTAATATAAATCATTTGGTATAATTATAAAAATTGGCCTATTGATTTCTACAGAGAAAATATGTTTTTATGGCATTAAATTGTAAAACTTATTTTGTAGGACCATCTTTAGTTAGTGTTGAGCCACATGTTAGGTAATGTCATCAGGAAAGAGTTAAAATATGGATGTGACTCTTTCTTTGGTTGACCCTTGGTAGTGCAGACCATTAGAAGTCTGATCAATTGAATTTCTAAACTTCCCGTTAGACATTTCCCACCACAAATCACATAAAGAGTGACCTTGGCTCTTTGATTTGTTTGTACTAAGCTCTATGAAGCAAGTCAATGTGTTGACTTTTCTGTGCTACCTGTTTGGATACAATCAAATTGTTGGCCTTATAATGATACTAGAGGCATCCAGTGCATGAATTTGTGCATGGGTGGAGTCCGGCTGACCTGGCCCCAATTGGGTTGGATCAGGGCTGGGCCTGTTGGGAGGAGGAGATGGCGGGAGGTGGGCCGGCTAGGGGAAGGGTCTGCGGGCGATTGGGTAGTGGGCCCCACTACTGATTGGGGTTGGGGGCCTGATTAAGGGTGGGGCCGGCCATGGGGAGGGCCTGTGGGTGGTGGGCTGGCCAGCCCCACCCCTGAATGGGGTGGGGGTTGCCAATTGGGGGTCAGCAGCCTGGGGGAGGGGCCATGCCAGCTGGCCCTGTCCCTGATAGGGGTGGGGGGCCAATCTGGGGTGGGGCTGGGTGGGGGAGGGGCTTCAGAAGATTGGCTGGCCAGCCCTGCCCCCTATTGGGGGAGATCAGGGGCAGGGCCACCCAGGGGAGGAGCTGTGGGACGTTGGCTGGCCCAGCCCCCTATTGAGGTGGGGTGCAATCAGGGTCAGGGCTGGCTAGGGGGAGGGGCTGTGGGCCTATCAGGGTGGGGCAGGCTGATCAGGGGTGGGGCTGGCCGGGGGAGGGGAGGGGGCATTTGGCCACCGTCCCACTCTTGATTGGAGATTGGGGTGGGAGAGTCAGATCAGGGGCAGGCTGGCACGGGGGAGAGGCTGCGAGGTTGGCCAGCTGCCCCACTCCCTTATTGGGCCAGATTGCTGACCTCAGTGGGTGTCATAGCGACTGGTCATTATGGCCGTTATGGTCACTGGGTTTTTATATATATAGACTAGAGGCCCGATGCATGAAAATTAATGCACTGGAGGGGGTGGTCCCTCAGCCCAGCCTGCCCCCTCTCTCAGTCCTGGAGCCCTCATGGGAGGGAGGCGACCTGGTGATCACGGGAAGGCAACGCCCCATCACCCCTCTGCTGCTGCCACTGTCGGCAGGCAACCCTCAGCCGGCCCTGGTTATCTGTACCTCGGGTGGCCCTGGGAAGCTGGGCAGCTGCCATCCGAGGCTTGCCTGTGCCTTGGGCCAGTCCTGAGAAGCTGGGGGGATGAGGGGACTGGGGAACTCCAGAGGCAGGCATGTGGCAAGGCGGGCCCACCTGGGGTGCTTCGCGCTTCTCCACGTGAATTTTCACACCCCAACAAGGGCTGGAGGGGGACTTGGGACTGGGTGCACATCTTTGTGACTGTGGGCACTGCCACCTTTGAGGGTGGTGACAGTCAATTAGCATATTCCCTCCTTATTGACTATGGGTGCTGTCATCTTTGATGGCAGGGCAGTCAATTAGCATAGTCCCTCCTTATTGGCTGTGGTGCCACCATTTTTGTGACTGTGTGAGGGTCAATTAGCATATACCCTCTTTATTAGATAGGATAACTAATAAATGGTATTGACAAATTAAATACAAGCTTACTTTCTAAGTTAAAAACATTGTTTTTTTTCTGAAAAAATATTTTTGCATATGTATGTTAAAATCTCTCTAACATAACTTTGTAATTGAATGTTTTACTTATTTTCTTGGAATGTGATTATACATGTGTTGAGAGTACTCTTACAATGGCTTAGTCCCAAGATGGTTATTTTATTAGGGATATATTTTGTTTAAATTGAACATATATATTGAAATTACAGACATGTTTATATTGGTAAGGAGAGAGTGGGTACTAAAAATAAAGAGACTTTTTTCTTAAGGGCTGCTTCTCTCCTCATTGGGTCAGCATGTTTTCTAAGGCAAAAACCAACTAACAAGCTTTCTTCCTTATATAGGTAGAATCTACCTCATTTTTCAGTTTACATTTTGAAACTTTCTTTTGCTGCCTAGTTTCATTTTTAAATAAACCAGCTGTGTTAGATAAAGTAAATCATATTGAGATATCTGTGTGTTTGTTTTCCTCAAATTAATTATTTGTACTTATCACAAATATGTTAGTATAGTTTTTGTTGTTCATCACTTCAGAATTTTTCTATAAAATTTAGCAAAAGATCTTGCACATTTGCATCATGCATTAAGATTAAAATTATTTCTATGTTCTTATGGAAGAATTGGTCAAGGATATGAATAGAAAAATCATAAAAGATGTCAAAAATAAATTACATCTATTAAAATATTCTTAACCCTCCTCATAATGCATGAAACACAAATAAAAGCAATAGTACTAGCTTTTCTCATGTAACAAACTTGAAAGTGAAAAAGCAAATTAGTGCTGACCAGTAAATGGTCACAAGGGAACTCGTACATACACAAGAGAACTCAAGGTCGAGTGCTAAATGATATAACTTTTGAGAAGACAAATCATAAATGTATTATGAAACCTTCATGTTTAAATTCTATAATAATTTTACAATTAAAATTTATTTCATATGAATATTTCAATGAAAGAGAACTTATATAAAAACTACTTTAATATCTGGAACACCTAAAAGAATACTAAACAAGTTAACAGTAAATTTATTACATTTATTAAAACCATGTATAGACCTAACAAAAAGAACCACTCAACCAAATAGTGTCAAGAACATAAACACTCATAAAGCTTATCCATAGATTTCTATGCATGAAATGACTTTGTAACTTTATCTTGAAATAATCTCCTTTTGTTTCTATTACCAGTACCCCAGTCATGTGCTGGGGTAATGTTTGATTCTAACTAGTTTCTGAGAAGTGCATGTCACTCTTATGTGAAATTAATCTATAACACACAATCTGTGTTATGTAGGAAATGACTCAATTAAACTTAGTTTTTGTTATCATCATCATTGGCAACTTTCTTTGATAATAGCTTTTCATACACGCATATGCACACAAACATATGTAAGACTAAATGGGAAAAAGAAAAACTAAATGGGACTTTCAATATTTTCCAAAATAAGATGAATTATGATTTCTGCAAGAGACATTTAGAATAATTTAATGGATATATAAGATGAGTATTCTTACCATGTAAAATTTTCATCTTTGGACTAAATATACCGTTTGAGTTGTGTATTTTTAAGAACACGAGAAGACAATGTCATAAACACTGAACTCTATAAATCATGTCTTTCCATTTTTATTCTTCAGTTACACATAAACCTCAGGCTAAGCACTCTAGTTATCATTGTAAGATTTTATTGAGTGCAGTATCACTGATGACTGTCTGCAAAAACATTACAAAATAAGGACTGTTTTAGTTCTAATTTTTCAGTGTATCTCCTTAACCTACTACCTCTTGGTTTTCCATGCTTCTAAATATTCAGAATGGACACTTCCTAAAAAAAAGGATTGAGATTAAGGAAAATTTCACATCTGGTGAGGATTTTCACAGAGGTTGAGATTCAAACATTCATCAACTTTTTTATTTTTTATTATCTTTCTTTACCTACGTTCTATTATCCACTAGGAAGTGTGCACCTATATCTACTTTCACCTTTCAGCTTGAGGAATTCAAATGTTTCTTCCAATATCTAGTGGTCTACATTAGTCAGTGAGGTGGAGGTTAGACTATATAATTTGGAGCCAAAATAAATCTGTATTCAAATACTATTTTTTCATGTGATACGTAATTTCTTAATGTCAACTGATAATCAAAAGGATAAAGACCAATATATTAAGGATGTCAGAACAGAAATAAAAATAGGACCTGAAATACTGAGTAGCTTCACCATCCACGTATTTCCTGCCTTTGTACTTTTGGATATATAAGAAAAATAGTGCCTTATTTGTTTAAGTCCAATGCATTCTTCAGAGTTATAATAGATTTATTATAGAAGAAAATTGACATATCAGTGATATTAAATTTATCATGCATATTTCTTTAGCTACCTTAATATTTCATGGGAA